>NC_043711.1:26808962-26873064 GCF_006229205.1 Suricata suricatta | reverse complement strand
CAAAGTACCTTTTATACAAAGTAAAAAGGTCCTCATTCTCACCCTCTTTCTTTAAGCCCTCACCAACTGGTACCTTTTGGACATTGTTCCAGCCATCTCCACTTATACCACATGAACTGATACATTACTTTTCCTTAAATTCAAATCCTGGCATTCTAGTATTTGGGCAAGTCCAAACTTCTTGACCCATGCTTTCAAGATGCTTTCAAGATCCTTTGAAATCAAAATGTCCCTTCTCACCCAACTTGCCCCTTGCCTTGGTAAACCATTTGCTTAATCAAACTGCCTGCCTTCTGGGTCCAGTAGAGAACTAAATCATTCCCACCTTTCTGCTGTTGGATTTCTACCTTCAGTAACTCTAGAAGTTCTTTCCTCCACCCTTGCCCTGTCCAAACTTTAAAGGTATTTCCTGACTACTCTAAACCACAAGAATCTTCTCTAAACCTCAATGTACATATATTTAAGAACTTAGATTCTCAGAAAAAAACAGAGCTGAAAGGCTCCAGAATAATCTACTCCAGTTTAAAAATGGAGAAACTCAAGTCCAGGTGAGTTAGTGATATTAATAGTGATGAGTTTTTAAAAATGTTTGTTTATTTATTTTGAGACAGAGAGGGAGTGAGAGCGCACATGTGCACATGAGTGGAAGAGGGGCAGAGAGAGAAGTAGAGAGAGAATCCCAAGCAAGCTCCACACTTAGCAAAGCCTGATGCAGGGCTAATATGCACAATGCATAAGATCATAACCTGAACTGAAAACAACGTCACTTAGCCAACTGAGCCACACAGGTGTCCCAATAATAGTGACCATTTTTAGCTACTCCTGTGTATCAGGCATTAGGGTAGAAACCTCTTATATTTTTACAATAACAGTTTTTATTTCAGATATAATTAGAATACTATATAATGTACCCATTTAAAATATACAGATAAATGGTTAAATGGTTTTGAGTGTATTCACAGAGTGTGCAATCATCAGTATTTAATCTCAGAATATGTTATCACCCCCAAGAGAAACCCCATTCCCATCCCCCTTCCTCCAGCTCCTGGAAACCAGTAATCTATATCTGTGTCTGTGAATTTTCTACTGTGGGCATTTCACATAAATGGGCATTGTACATTATGTGGTCCTTTGTCACTGACCTCTTTCCACTTTTGTCACGTTTTCAAGGTTCATACATCACTGGACCAAATTTTGCTGGTTTACTCATCAATTGATGGCCATTTAGATTGATTTTTACTTTTTTATGAATAAGACTGCTGATGAATAATGCTGCCGTGAATGCTGACATTCATGTACAAGTGTTTGCGTAGGCATATATTTGGTTTCTCTTGAGTACATACATAGTAGTGGAATTGCTGGGTCATATGGTCACTCTAGGTTTAAACTTTTGAAGTACTGCCACACAACTTCCTAAAACATCAACACCATTTTACATTCCTGCCAGCAGTGTATGAAGGTTTCAATTTCTCTATGTCCTCATCAGGATTTCTTATTTTCTAACTTTTTAATTATAGTCGTCCTCGTGTGTGTGAAGTGGTATCTCACTGTGGTTTGGACTGGTTTAGACATCCTGGATGGCGAATGATGTTGAGCATCTTTGCACATTTGCATAACTTCTTTGGAGAAATGTCTGTTTGGAGCCATTTTAATTGGATTACATATATTTTTATTACTGAGTTGTAAGAAGTATCTTCCGTATTTAACTCACTTAATCCTTGTGCTTCTTTTTGGGGTTGGCAGACTTTACTTTGTAGGTAATGCAATTAAAGTTCAAATACGGTCACTCATTTGCCCAGAGTCCCACAGATGGCAAGGGCAGACTAAGTCTGAACTTCCAGATTTCTGACACTGACACTAGAATATTTCCTAATAATGTGCCCACTCATATTTTTTACCATTTCACTTGAAAAGTAAAATAATGGAGAGTAAGGATGACAATAAAACCTATTAGCAAAGTTCAAAAGATAGTGTACAAATGAGAATACTGTAAAGGAAAACAGGGTTAAATGAGAACAAAACCAAGAGAATAAGGATAATAAAAGATTTGAGTAACAGTCAAAACAGGAAGTCAATGTTTTCTTCATTGAATCATGCTGGTCACACATTTGGAAGAAAGACAAACCAACCTCAGTATGATCACATGAAGGAAGGACGGAAGAGACTAGAGTTTGGCCTAAGGCAGAAGCCGCCCCCAGGCTTCAAAAATACATGGTACATAAGGAATGAGCAGTTGAAGCCCAAGTGGATGGCTAAATGCAGGGCACTTGTGTGGAGTCAAAGAGAGTACAAGGGGTAGAAAGACATTTGGTTTTGTCTAAATTTATAAAGCCTCGCATCCCTGCCAACGTTCTGAGTACTATAGGCCTATCTTCAGTTGACTTTGATTTAGTCAAGGGGCTAATGTAGCATGTGGCTGATAGGCCATGTCACTGCACCTGTTCTCTCCAGCCTGCACTATTGCTAGAAGAACCATCCACTAGACAAAGGCATGCCCTGGAGGGCTGGTCTGGGACTGGAGCCACTGACAGCCTGTTGCTTAAGTCACTGTCACTGTCAAGGTCTCTACCTCAGAGGTTCGGAGCTATTTAGAGAGATGAATCCAATAGACACCCTCTTGTATTGTTTTTGTTATTAGGCTAGATGAAGGTGAAGAGCAGGTGCAGTATCTCCTGCTGAGCCTCTGTTCTGCCTTCATGGTACCGAGCTCAGGGGTTGCAAACTATAGTGAGTGGGCCCATGGCCCAGTTTTGCAACTGATGTTTTATTGGAACATAGCCACACTCATTTGTTTACATGTCGCCTGCAAGCCTAAATCACTTACCATCTAGATATTTACAGAAAAAATACCAGTTCCTGGCATGGCACAGTACTTGGCCCACAGTAGCCAATTCTTAAACCCTCGATTGACTTGCATGCTTTCAGTGTCACCTAATTGGCACAAAGCTCCAAGAATCAAATTTTTATTAGTTCCATTGAGACATTCTTCCCCTAGGCGAGGGTTTCTTGATGTTTAAGGCTGGATGCTAGCAGAAGCCACAATACCATTGTTTTCTTTAAATGGTTAAAACCTTTCTTGCCTCCCTACTCCAGGTGTATCAACCCACCCCCAGCCATTATCTGCCTACTCAGATGAGATCATTTTCCATTTGTTAAAATGTCTGAGAAGTTCAGTATTTCACCTACATCCTCTCATATGCCCGCATGTGCCCCTGGAGGTAATGCCAGCTCTTATTTCTGAAGTTCATTGCTAGCGGAAGAGCAAAGCACAGAAAGGTGATGTCAGTTGCCCAAGGTCCCACTTTGAATCATGCTCAGGGTCCAAATCCAGGCCTGGAAAAATGTGGATAGGTGAGGCTCTTATAATGAGGAGATGGGAGCAAGGACCCTGGCTACAGTCAGAGCTGAAGACAAAACTTTTTGCTGATATCCACCATGGCTCATCGGGAGTCTCAGTCTCCTCACTGACAAAATGAGGCTAAAAATATTTTCTAGGTCATAGAATAGTTTGAAGGATTCCTTCTGACAATGTGTATCAATTGCCTAGCAGAACACCTGGCATGTGATACTCAGTAAATATTAGCAGCCGCTGCTGTTGTTGCTGTTACTATTATTATTTTACTACTGTAAGTAAGAGATCAGTGTCTCATCTTGAGCTTCATGGCTCTTCATTCAGTGTCTAGAGTTATAAGGTCAAATGCCCACAGAAGAAAGAGACCATAAATGATTAAAGTCAGCTGGAAGTAAGAAAACAAAATCTGTAAAATGTATTTATTATTTAAAAGATGCAGCTGCATGTTCCTTTCTGGTTCATTTTTGATAAGCAGGAATGTAAGTAAAATTGCCAGATCTAATAATTATTCCTGGAAATATTAGTTGTTAATACTGGGGGGGAAAACTCTGCATTTAAAACATATACATGGCAACCAAATCTGAAGGTCATATTTGGTTTGCAACTTCTTGTCTGAAGGCAGTAAAAGCTTCCCTGGGGAAGAACTTTCCCTGCGAAGCTCTGCTTATATTTGCTCACATCTAAAGATGGTTTCACTCTCTCACTTGAGCATCCAGCAAATATTTGTCAAATAATTCTCTTGTGCCAAACACTGAACTAAGGATTTAGAGATGATCCAGAGTCCCTGCCCTCGAGAGATTCCTATCTAGTGGAAGGAACAACATGTCATAAAGTAATTATAACAGACTGATAATGAATATTTTAAAAATATATGCACCTGCCACAGAGGGAACAGGAACAAGAGGATCATTCTGGAAGAGGGGACATTTTTATCGAGTCTTAGAGGGTGAGTAGGACGTTGCTAGACCAACAAGGTTGGGGGGAGTAACACAGCCATTCAGGCTTGTGTTGTGCAATATGGTAGCCACTTGCCATACATTGCCTGTGGCAAAGTTTATTAAAATTAAATTAAATGTTCAGATTCTTGGTTGCACAAGCCACATTTCAGGTGCTTAGTGGCCACATATGTTTAGGAGCTACCTCATTAGTGCAGAATTAGATCATTTCCATCACTGTGGGACGTTCTTTTGGATTACCCTGATCTGTGGTATCACGAAGATACAGATACCCCAAGACTCTAACAAGTTCAGAACATTACCAGTTTGGGGATGTTGTTGGAGTGGTAACACCTGGAATTGGAAAGGTGGGCAGAAGGCAGAGCCAGACAAGGTGCATGCGGCAATTCATCATTGTTCTTCTCATCGTTAACTATACTTGATTCAATATGACATCATCTACCCACCCTCCCCACCACTGCCAACATATCTCTGGCTTCTTTTAATTACAGCCAATGTGAACACAAATATATCACATGGTCCTAAAAAAGCAACATTACGCTGGTATATGTTCCAGGTTTTTGCAAGGGATGGCACACTCCTATTCTTGCCTCAGACGCTGCCTGTGAATACTAAATATTTTAATGATTTTTTCACAGTCACAAAAACTAAAAAAGGAAAACAGGCTTAAATTTATTTTCATACCATGCCGGTCCACATTGCTGAACCATATTTGGAGGCCTACGAAAGTATTGCTATGGTTATGTATTGAGGATTATTAAAATTATTTCACTATATTTTCATTCCATTATTTAATTATCTCTGCTTGTAAGAGATTTAAAAATACAGGATGAACTTGAATTTAGTGCTTATGAAAAGAATGCAGGAGACTTGAGCTATATCTAGTGACTGATAAATACTAACCACTTTTTAAAAATTGTTCTGATGATTAGTCTTATGTTGGATTGATCGTAGTTAAGCAAAGGATGCAATCTGGGGTTTAATTTGGAAATTCTAGAAAACATTTTTGCAAGTAGTAGTTTATATATATATCTATTTGGATGAGGACTGTTATTCTCTTCATAGTTCATTTACATATCATTTTGCTCACCCTTAAGAAATGTAGTCATCTATCAAATGGTTGCTGACCCCTTACTTTGTGCCAGGCTCTGTGCTCAAAATATAGCAAAGTAGACAGTCAAATTTCCTGCTCTCATGGAACCAACACACTAGTCAGGGAGGGATGGCCAGCACACAGTGTACCTGAACTAATCAAGAAAAAGCTCACAGATTTTGCCTCATAACCTGAAGACAATAAAACAAAGTGATATGTCTAATAAAGCAGGGAAGAGGCCCATTGTTTATCCTATATAGTCAGAAATCTCTTTCTTGATGAGTTGATTTTAAATTAACTACTGAATGATGTGCCATTGCCAGCCATGTAGGGATCTGAAGAAAGATCATTCAGGGCCAGTACAGGGACTCTGAGGCAGGAAGAAACTGGACATGTTGGTTAAGTAGGAAAATGGGCACTTTGATTAGTGTATGTAGAGGTGGGCAGGTGCCAGACATTGTAAAGTGTTTTAAGCTCCAGTAAGGACTTGAGCAGGTTTTGAATACAGGAATGATGTGCTGTGATTAGTACCTATAAATGGTTATTAATGTGCAGAGAATGAAAGTTAGAGGCCAAAACAAAAACAGGGTGACCCATTAGAGATAACGATGATGACTTGTCCATGCCTCATAGCGGTAACAAAGGAGAGAAGTGAGTAGAGTATAGAAATACTTTGGTGGTATGGGTCTAGCTGTGGCTTCAGTTACTGCTGTAGGGAAGACAGGCATGTAGGAGGAAGGGACAGATTTATTTAAGGTGTCTAAGTGCTTCATGCCCTAATAAGCAAAATCATATTTGGCTCTAGCTTCTCTTTTCACCTTACTTTGTGACTTTGATGTAGAAGAAATGTTTGCTCTGCTTTGAAGAAAAGTGATGACCTGCAGTGTTTTCTTCTGTTACGGTTCATTCATCCCACAGACATCTAAATATAGTCCTTACTAAGTGTTAGGCATTATGTTAGGAACTAAAGTCAACCCTAGTCCCTGCCTGCATGGATTTTTCAGTCTAGTGAGGGGAACATTTGGGAAATGAGTCCACACGGATCTGCGTCCCATACTAGTGGAAGGTTTTAACAATATCATTGCTGTTTTGAACTAGGTAACTCTCAGTCACGTGGATGGGGTTGTGCCTCACAGGATGTGTAGAGGCATTTGTGGTCTACGCCCTCTGGAAACCAGTAGCACCTCCCACCAAGTTGGGACAACCAAAAATGTCTCCAGACATTGTCAAATATTCCCCATGGGGCAAAATTCCATTAGTTGAGAACTCATGTCCTAAGTCCAGTTCCTGATGCCTGATGGCAGTGACCAATAGAAGCACTAAAGCAGTCAAATTCAGAAGCCTATTCATGTCACCCATTGGGCTTGAGAGTTTTTCTGTTAGTGATAAAGCCAAACTTGCAATATGTGAAGGCTTCTTGCTACATTTGAGGTGAAGTCAGTCTCCTTTTAATCCTTTATTCAGTTGGGTTGAGCATAGAAAGTGTGGGATTGTATGTTATTAGCAGTCTGGGAAGCTGGGAGAAGGCTAAATGACTTATTTTAAGTCAAGATACACCAATTTTGATCAATTTGCAGTGCCCTGAAAATATGAGTTATTGAAAGACCTTCTCATCTTTCACAGTCCAAAAATGTTATAACAGCACCACTGTAATATGTTGCATTTTGGATGTTAGTTCTACCAAATTCATATATTCAGTCATATGAAGAACTACGTATATTTGACTTATTCTACTTCCCTACTGCCACCTTGTCTTCAAAGTGTGCTACTTGTTATTGCTACACTTATGTTGAGGAGCAGATTCTAGAACATAAACATCTTCATGGGCAAAGAAGGCCACCACTATACTCTGCAGTGCCAATTAGAGACAGTGGTAACTAGTCCTGCTGGTGATGGTGCTAATGTTTATTCAGTGAAAATTATGTGCTTGACATTGTGGAAGTTGCCTAATGTATAATACTGAATGTTAATAATCATTTAATCATTGCTATTTTATAGGCAGTATGTTGTATCTATGGAGTACATTGAGGTTCAGTCAATATCTTGCCTAGTTGGTAAGTTCTAGGGCTAGGATTCAAACATCAGTGTGTCTTCAGAATCCATTCTTAACCCCTTTATGAAACTGCCTCTACAGGCATTATTCATTGATCATGTTACTCTTTTCCACTGAGTCCAAAAATGACCTCAGCATCCTTCTCAATGCAGGCTACAGCCATTTGGTCGGAGCTGGTGTTTAATATCAAACCTGGTTGCCCTCGAGTACCTTAATTATTCCCCCTCGAGTATTAGGCTGTAAAATCTGAGATAGACCATGGGGATGCTATAGATCCATGTGAGGTAACATCCAGTGAACCCGTAAGGAAGGGGAAACATGGTTAAAATATATCTTATAAGTAACGTGTCAGGCTTCTTTGAACTTTAATCAATAGAACTAGTATTTTCTGTCTACTTATTTTGTTTCCTAATTTTATAAAGGCAGATAGAACATCCTTTCTGCATATGTGGTGTTTAGCAGATTTGTGATGTTTCCACATTGGTGGTCTTAGTCTTGCATCCTTGGAGACATTCGAAATTACCTCAAAGATACTTTTGAGGATCAATCCTGGCGATGTGTGTTTTTCCGGACCAAGGTACAAAATTCACTTTGCCTTCCTGCACTGATTCAGTTTATCTTACATTCTTTTCCTTTTGGCTTCAAAGAGCCCTGAACAGCAATCTAAAACCTGAAGGCTATCGGGTCATAGTCTTCCCTCTTATTCTTGCCATTTTGCTCTTTATTAGACCATTCACTGGTAGAGTGAGACTCAGCTACTTCTCTAGTTAGCATGTCAAAGCCTGAAATTGATTGTCTATGCTGCTAGTAAATATGCCAGTGGAAGGGTTAGATATCTTTCCCTGTGGATGGCCCATGAATGTCAAATAAAACAAATGGGCCAGCAACAAGCTTTGGTGAGGAAAAATGTTACATCAAAGTATGGTGGCATAAAGATAATAATAATACTCAGTGACCAACATGACTGACTATATACTTTGAAATTTTATGGATATAGTTTTAAAATATAGTGCATTATAATGGCTGTGTCTATGAGTGATTCCACTCTTTAAATATGGTTCTAAGACTAGTTTAAAAGTTTCCATATCTATTTTTTTAAGTTTATTTATCTATGTCACGAGAGAGGCATGGGGAGGGGGGGCAGAGAAAGAGGGAGAGAAAATCCCAAGCAGTCTCCATGCTCAGTGGAAAGTCAAACAGAGGGACCAACCTCACACTATAAGATCATGACCTGAGCCAGAATTAGGAGTTGGATGCTTAAAACTTAAGAGAGTATTGAATGCTGAGAACAAACTGAGGGCTGAAAGGGGAGGGGGGAAAAGAGGTGGAGGTGATAGAGAAGGGCACCTGTGGGGAAGAGCACTGGGTGTTGTATGGAAACCAATTTGTCAATAAACTACTTAAAAAAAAACAAAAAAATAAAATTTCACACACACAAAAAAGGAGTTAGATGCTTAACCAAATGAGCCATCCAGGAAGCCCATTCATATCTATTTTTATATGAAATATGAAAACACTTTTCTGAGATCAGTGTTTTTAGGGTACCCAACCATGACCAAAGGACATGTCTTGTCCTAGATTCAATTTTAGGTAATATTTTTATGATTGACGGATAGGTGATTCATTTCTAACAGAACCTTAATTTTAGCTGGGTTTGATGTTTAAGGATTTCCCCTTCCCCCACCTAAATTATATTGCTAGGCATTGATTAAGATTTGTTTCCCTTTTGGGGCACCTGGGTGGCTCAGTCAGTTGAGCATCTACTCTAGATTTCAGCTCAGGTCATGATCTCACAGTTCCTTGGTTTGAGCCCTGCATCAGACTGTGCACTGGCATTGCAGAGCCTGCTTGGGATTCTCTCTCTCTCTTCCACTTTCTGTGCTCTTCCCCTGTTTGTGCTTTCTCTCTCAAAATAAATAAATAAACTAAGAAAAAGATTTGTTTCCTTTTTTTAAAAAAAAAAGTGATTGAACAAATTCTATAGTGTGAGTAATACCCTGATTCCATGTAGATCCACAGCACTGTATGAGGAATACTATTTTGTTGTCTTATTTTTCGAGTCTGGTGTAATTTTCTAGCTCTTGACTCTGCCTGAGTGTAACTGCCCCCTAACCTTTTTAGCACCAGGGCTCAGGAAAGTGATGACTTTAAATTTACACTTGTTACTTAGGTTGTTAATGACCAAAAGAGCCTATCAATCTTGCTGACCAGAATTATATTTAACAAAGAAGACGGCTAATTACTGGACTGTTTTGTTGATAGTTATTTTAATCACACTAACTGCCCTTCTTCACATGGAGAGTGATTAGGCACTAGAGACAGAAGACAGGCCATCCTGGCAAAGTGGTGCTGATGCTGGGAATTGCACCCCAGAGGGCAATTTGTCAGATTGCTTAGGAGGTTCAAAAGTCACTTTGTTGTGTTTAAACACCACTGCCTGCTTGACCAGCTACATCCTTCTTGATGGTGTAAAAATTTGACTATTGCTCTCATTCTTCTTTAACTTGCAAATTATAGGGTCATTATTTTAGGGTAGACAGAACCTCTAGGCAACTTGGGGGGTCTCAGAAGATATGGGTCTGACTAAATCGATTTATGGATGCAACAGTGATTTCACCTCACATTGTTGTCAAATGGCACCTAGTTTACAAATTCATTTTCATCTTTTTACCCTTAGTCCAGGAACAATACAGTTTTCATATGTCTGCTTTTTGGCATTCCTTTAAATTCAATAGTCTTTTTTTAAGTGTATTTATTTATTTTGAGAGAGAGAGGAAGGAGAGAGAGAGAGAAGAGGGAGCACAAACTGGGGAGGGGCATAGAGGGAGGGAGAGAGAGAATCCCAAGCAGACTCTGCATTCTCAGCACAGAGCCTGACTCAGGGGTCAACCTTACAACCATGAGATCGTGATGTGTGCCATAATCAAGAATCGGACACTTAACCGACTGAGCCACCCAGGCACCCCAAAATTTGATTGTCTTTTAAGAGCAGTTGTGTTCTGTTCAGGAAAATCTGAACAAATCTGAGTGCTTATGGATTCCTTGCTCCCCCCAAAATTCACTACAAGTATGCTTCCAATGGGTCATTCTTCATGGTCGTGTAAAATGACTGTGTTTATAAGAGATCCATGAATGTTCAGTTTTTAAGGGCCATTTTACCATTGAAGGGTAAAGGCACAAATGTATCCTGACACTGGTGCCTGTAAAGGGATGACTAATGTTTCTGGGAGACATCAAGAGTCTTTTTTTGGCCAAGGTGACGGGAACACAGAGGCCCACTACAGACCTAAAGGAATTAGATGAGATTTGTCCACCTTGTCATGGAATTCTCTCCATCCTCTAACACCTATTGGCTTGTCTGTGATGTTGGAGGAAATGAACAACTTGAAAAGGCCATCGCTTCACACCTGTGGCCTCAGTTCTTCTCATGCTGTTTACTCATCCTATCTGACAAAAGGTTTCTGCTGAAGCAGAAACTGAGTTTTTACAACTACTGGTTTTACTAACCTTCCTTTGTTCTTCATGCAGAATGAACTTCCCCTTTTTCCATGTCACACACCTCTTGGTTTATTGTTTGTTGTCTATGATAGGCATGGTAGCCTCTGAAGTCCACACTTGACTCAATTATTTATCCAGTTTCTAACATACTGCCAAAGAGTTGGCCCTTGACTTAAGTTGGACAGTGGGAAGCATGGATTAATTGTCTTTAGCTCATAGATTTTTAGGCCTCTGGAAAGCGTGTAAGTCCTTGGAGGGGTTGGCACATGATTCACCAAGTAGGGAACCTATCCTTGAAGAATGCGTTACCTTTATTCTGACCTTATGTTGGGGGAATGCTGAGTGTATACTTGTGTAATTACATCAAAATTGATGGCAGCCACCTAATGCAGAATGCAGGTGTGGATTAACTTAGACCATCACTTCCCAAAGTATATTCTCTGGAATCATAACAGGTTGAGACAGAGGAAGGAAAATGAAGAAAGTTCTACAGTAAATAACCTTGGAAAATTCTCAGCACAACAAAATTATACAGGATTCTTAACTGCAGAAATTTTCAGACATTAGCATTCTTTATCAAACTCCATGAAGAGATATAATCAGCATTTCTAGTAGTACTTTGAATTATCATATTTTTATTCTTTTTATGTTCTTTTTCTTTCTTTATCTCTGTCTGTCTCTTTCTTTTTACAAAGCAATTCTATGTAATAGTGTTTCAAAGATCTTACTTGGGAAATTTAGACACTAAGATTCATAAGCTGGTTTGCCTAAATTTAGGTTAATAAAAGAATCATTGAATTTGTTCCAATTTTGTGTATGAATTAAAGTAACCATTTTGTCTTGGGAAGCTAACAAATGAACTCCAGAATTTCCCCAACAGGAAATGAACTGAGACAGCATTGGTTATTCAGGGACTCTAAGACCAGCCTCTCCTTAAACCTAGACTCAAGTGAAGTAGGAGCCAGAAGGATCATGGCAGCCCTTTCTATTCCAACGGTTGGTTTTCTAGACACCCTGAGGAAGAGCTCCAGAGTGATGCCCAGGACCATATCTATGGCTATCCTAGCATAAGGAATATTAAAGGTGGAGAACTGGCTATGGTGACCACCGTAAAGTCAGGTCTGATTCCCTCCGCCAAGTCCCCACAAGGAAATCATCTATGCAGAACAAATGAAGCCTCAAGGAACCTTATAGTCTTTAGCCTCTCAAAGAAGTTAATTTTGTACTTAGAAGTAATGAAATTACTGATGGATCAGGCTGGGCTCTCTGGTATTTAATATCTTCCCCATCTCTGTGCCTTGTGACAATGCTGTCGATTAGCTGTAATGTGGTATTTTGAGCACCGTTTAGATATTAATTATTTTTTAATAACCTCTTTATTGAAAGCCTAAAGCTTTGCCTAGGACTCTAATGAAAGTTTTCACATGAAAGAGAGGGATAATATTAAACAGGCACTAATAAACCCTCTGAAGAAAATTCAATACAATATCTTTGACAAAAGAAGGAAGAAAAGAACAACACACGTTTCCAGCCAATGCACGTTCTCTCATTAGGATTTTACATTCATTAGTGCACCATCACTGCAAATTACTCTTAGTTATGTATGTGCTTATGAACCCATGAAGAATTAGAGTCCTCTTAATGAGCACCAAAGAATGTATGTATTAAAAATCTTTTAACCCTTGTGTAAAAGAAAAACCATTTATTAGCAATTATGACTTGGGATTAGAAAGTATCTTTCATTGGAAGCATTCAAAGCACATATCAGTGTCTCCTCTTACTTGACCTTTCAGTATTGCTTTGTGGGACAGTGGGACCAAAGCTTCAGTGTCTTTTATGTAGAATGGGTTTTTCTAGAGAATGTAAAAGACTTGGTCATGGTTCCCCTGTGAGTCAGGGACCATGTGAAGTTCTTTACTCCGATGGTATAATTTGAGGGTCTGAGGAGACGTCATTCAATTTGGTAATAGTTCTGCTGGCCTCTGGCATATGTACTAGAGTGATAACCGCTGGATATTCATGAATTATCCTTTTAGGCCTCCAGTTAAGGGGGCAAATCCTAGAGGAGGTGCCAATATTATCATAAGAGCCTTGGAAAAGTTGGAGTTGGATGGATATGTAGGCAGTATGCACTGGGAATGCTGGACTGGCTGCAAATTTCTGGCAGCTGGTCCCATTCTGATTGTCTTGTGCTCATGTGCTATTGAACAGTTTTAAAATATAATCCCAAGTAGTAGAGACAAATGAAGACAATGGGTATTCATGAGAGTAGGATGAGAGACACAAGGACAAACTCAGACTTTCAAAAGGTCACCATCAATGATTTGGCCTGCGTAGTCTCTATTGACACTAGGCTCCAGTCCCTTCCTAGTGATATTTGTCAAGGAATATCAATAAATATGGCCGTTATTTAAAAAATGAAAAGAGAGTCTTGATTTTTTTTCTCCCGAATTTGTAACTGCAAAGTGAATGGAAAGTATTACTATGGCCATTATTTAATGGGTATACCATTAAAGAATATAAATATGTCCCTTATTATAATGTGGAAAATAAATAAATATGATAATTGTGCAGGTGACTCATATCATTGCTTTGGCTGCAATTTGGACTTTTAATGGTATCATTCTTTAAAAAAAATTGCCAACCTTCAGTTTCACATGTAGTAGAGATGCCCTTTTCTCCTTATTAAAAGAGCTCAGATTCTTTTTTAAAAGGTGGCTCTTCTTTTTTCTGTAGATGCTCATTTTAAAGTTATAATAAGTTAATTGGTTAACTTGGAATACACAACCCCTTGGCCAAGTTAGATATCTGAGCTGGGTAATTTCCAAGTCTGAATTACTTGGTCTGAATTTCTTCAGAGGCAACTTGTTAGAGAAAACAGATTCCCTTCTTTTTTCTCCCAGATTACCCTGATGGCAAGAGAATCCTGCAAATCCTCAGGGAACAGAAGGGGGATAAAAGTTAGAAAGCACATCTGGCTTATTTTCTAAGGTCTGAACAGACCCAAAAAGAAAGACTGAATTTAATAAAAAAAGGTTTTATTGATGAAGGTCTCTCCTTCAGGCTAAGCTTTGGCTCCTGCATACTGATAAAACCATCTCATTTCTTAGAAGTAGCCTTCTGCATAGAATCTAGAGGGATACCGTGGCAGAAATACATCTTGGGGAGAGGGTCTTGACAGTGACCATTCAGAAATCAGCAAGGTCCCCTCCTGCCCCTTGCTGAGTTAGGCGGCATTTGCCTCCATCTGGGCTGGGTAGTTTTAACTTCTCGGGCAGCCCCCTGAATGCCTCTGGACTTCAGGGAGAGTCCCGGTGGTGCCAGTGGATCTGGCTGCCTCCCCCTGACTCATGCTGGCTGAGCCCTCAGCCATTTCTCTCTGCTGCTCCACTTCCAAGTTATCTGAGCACATGTTAGTATCACTGCCCAGATATGAAGACGAGCAGTAGGGAGCATTGAGTTTTTTTAATGACTGGCACTTAGTATCCTGTTTGTGCTCTTTTAATTTCTTATTATAATAGGATGGCATGACATACAGTTTTCTCTTTTTGGCTTTCTGGCTGCTGCAGCCAGAGGGGGCTGTATTTTGCACTTTCTCATTACCTCGGTGCTTGAAGAATATTAATAAAGATGAGTTTAAAAGGGCAGGCAGTGTTCTGAAACTTTCTAGTCCTCACCTGAAATCAGGAATTCAGGTCCTGTTCTTCTCACAGCGGTGGAAGGAAGCCTTTGCCCCAAAGATGATGCTTAGACTCCAGCGAATGAATTTGAGTTCTGAAACAGACTCCTCAGCTACTGTTCTTTCTTTTGTTCTTTGTTTTTCTCTGAAATCAACAGGGTAGTAGGGGCATCTCCAAGCCTGGATGAGTTGGTGAAGTGGAGAGTGAAGAGTCTGGAATTCAAATTTGGGTTCTTCATTTTATTATCTGGGCATCCATAGACAATTTCTTTTCTTTCTTTTGTTCTTATACTGCCCTCTCCTTTCCCTGTCTCCTTGCCATTCAGCCAGCTAGCCAGAAGTTACTGACTGACTGTCCGGGCACTTGCTTCTTGGAGCTCCACTGAGATGGAATCTGTAAGGTGAGGGGCCGTGTCTTTCTCTTCTCTGGAAATTATGCAGCATGATTTCTAGCAGGGAGCTGATGAGCTCAATCAATGTATATTTACTTAGTGAGAGAGCCTTACTCTCTTGACCTGTAAAGCAGGGATCTGAATGCTGCCTTTACAAAGCTGTAGGGAGAATTAATTAATGGCACAGTACTTGCAAAGTGCCTGTAAATAGTTGGCCCTCAATTAGTGAGGATGCAGTTTCTTCTTTTCTTTTAGTCCTGTGAGCTGAGTTGCTCAGGTGAAACATGGCTTCATGCTTATGAGAACAAATTAGTGGAAATGAGGTGGGCTAAGGATGAGGGGGTTGCTTGCCCCTTCCTTCCTCCCTCCCTCCCTCCCTTCTTCCCTCCCTCCTTCTTTTGCTTCCTTCCTTCCTTCTTTCCTTCCTTCCTTCCTTCCTTCCTTCCTTCCTTCCTTCCTTCCTTCCTTCCTTCCTTCCTTCCTTCCTTCATTCTTCCCTCCCTTCCTTCCCTCTCCTTCCTCCTTCCTCTCCTTTCCCTCCTTTCCCTTCCCCAATGACCACTTTGGGGAAGAGTGGATTTCCAGGCTGTCATATGTGATAGGAATGTGGAGTTCTTGTCTTCTGGTGCTGTCTTCAAGTAGTGGAAAATGTTATGTGTAAGCATGCAGCCACAGGAAGGCACTGCGATGCTCTGGCATTCATAGGTGGGAAATGCTGCCTTAGAACCTCCATGCCAGTTTGCTCAGTAGAATGCTTGCCCTCAAATGTGTCTTTCTGCCTTGATCCCACAGCCCTCCTATCCTCCTAAGTATAAATGCCTGGCATTGCCTTCTCTCAGGGTCAGAGTTTTGAAAGTGTCCAGGAAAATTAGCAAATGTCTTCTTGGCTGATACCTGTCTCCCTGCTGGTTTTACTCATCCTGAGTGTGTGTGAGTTCTTATAAGACACAATGGGGAACCAGGCTCATGCTTGCAATTCCCAGTGGAAAGCTGATTTCTTTTGGTAAATGAAAGCAGCATTCATGTCCTTCATATATACCTTGTGGCTTCTGTGGAGGGAAGTCAAAGAAAAAACCCAACTGTTGGTGACCCCACATATATATATGGGCCTGAAAGAAAAAAGCAGCATTCAAAGTAGCAAAGCTTTGCAAAGAAGATGAAGTTAGGATGTGAAGCTAACTTTATCGCTTGGAAGGTGGTGATCAGACAGAGCGCCGCACTCAACTAAAGCAAAACCCAATAGGCTGCAGCTGTTGTGCTTCATTCTGTTACAGATGCTGAGAAGAGCTTGGAGCAAATCAGAGGTCAAGCGTTTCAAAGAAAAAAAAATAGAGCCCTCGGTAGCATGTGCTTGATGTTCTTTTCTAGAAACCCTTTGGGTCAATTTTCCTGAGGTCACCACTTCCCTTAGACTCTCTGGAACAGAGAGGATACATGGCAGTCCCTGTGCTCATTGGTGCTTAGACTTTCTTAGGCAGTGTGTTTGTATTGGAACCTGAACTTCAGCCACAAGGAAGCTGTGGCCTCCGTTGGCTGGACACTGTGTTCTTGTGTCTGCTTCGGAATGTTGATAGTAAATACACTTCGGGTACCTCTTAACTTCTGAAGGACCCTAATGGCCAATTGCTGAGCTTTTGAAAAAAAAATGTTTATTTTTAAGAGAGAGAGCAAGAGAGTGAGAGCAAGAGAGAGAGAGAGAGAGAGAGACAGAGAGACAGAGAGAGAGAGAGAATGAGCAGGGGAGGGGCAGAGAAAAAGGGAGATACAGAATCCGAAGCAGGCTCCAGGCTCTGAACTGTCAGCACAGAGCCTGATGCGGGGCTCAAACCCACGAGCTGTGAGACCATGACCTGCCTTAACCGACTGAGCCCCCCAGGTGCCCCCAATTGGTGAGCTTTCTTAAGGACGTGACAGTGATACTAGAAGCATTTAAAAATATCTTTCTTGGAAACAAACAAACAAAATAGCATATTTATATAGGTATCCTATTTTTGTTTTGCTTTATTTTGGGTTTTGGTAACCTTTTTCACTTTTTCTGAAATATAAAACTGCAAGGAGTCATTGGCCTAAGGTCTCTTCTGTTTTTTTAATTAAATGAGTTAACAGTTCTAAACTGTCTTAAATATGGTCAAATACTGAACAGAATCTCTAATATTATCTCAACACATACAAAGGACATATTCTCAGAAAGATTTCGCATGAATGACCTTTTGTTTCAAGACTTTTCCATTATGCCCAGTCGCTACTTCTCAACAGTCCCCAGCAACTCATGACCTGTTGACTTCTCCGGTGCTTTCCTTTGTGCTAAAGGTACATCTTTCTACCCCCCCCCCCCCTTCCCGGCAGAAGTCTCCCATCAACCATCAAAATAACGGACGTTTCAGATCTGTTACCATCTTGGTAGACTTGCTGTTTGGGGAAGTAAATGGTATAGCAAATAATGACCCAGTCAACCTCTTAGCCTCTACTTTTCAACCATAATGAAGTTGTCTCTAGGAAAGTTGAATGATCATCCTTTACTAAGTATATTTATTTTATTTATATCCAGTGGTATGCTGGTAAATGTTTGACAGCTAGCTCTTTAGGGAAAAACTTTTGTCAGTGTCTGTATCTTCATATATAAATATAAGTTTCTGTAAGTTATGCTGATACAAAGTACATGTAGCACACAGTTTTACTCTCACAGACCGCGGTTGTTGATGTTGGCTGAATTCTTGTATTTGCAGTCAACCTGTGGTTGCAATTCAGCCACAATTTGAGAAATTAAAATAAGGAACAATGCAAAGTGGCTAATGTCTGCCATGAATGCTGGGTGATATTTTGTTTACATTAATATCTAAGACACAAGTGAAACAATGAAGAAATAGGCCAAACATGAGTGACTTTCTGCTGAATGAGGGAATAGATTAAGAACACTGGAAGAATGTCTGCCCAATTTTCTGTGGCATTCACAATGTAACAGTTATAGACTCTTAAGTTTAATCTGTGTTAATATTCTGTCCATCACTTCTTTAGGGTTAGATAACCAACCAAACAGTAAATACTCATATTTACTCTTATAAATATTCCTGTGATGACTGATTTCAAACTACAAACTAGACATCACTACACAGAGTCAGAAAGAGATGTGTAGCAGCACACTATCAGTGAGATTTCTACCATTCAGCTAAAATAGAAACAAATTGCCTATAAAGCAGAGAGAACGGTGAAATCATTAGGAAGTGAGGATTTTTTAGTATTATCTTTGCTATTAATGTTTATTTAATTTTGATTTTCAAAGCTTAGCTTTTCATGGCTTTCTAAGCAACTGGATTATAAAATTTCTGAAAATTTATAAATAGCTTTTATGAGTTGGTACAAACCAACCCCAGAGCATCATAATATCCAACATATGTGGATTCCAAAATAAGCAAGAAACCAAGAAATTTTGGAATGAATGGGGGCTTGCTGACCTAGTAAGAATACTGAAGAAAATTGTATCCCTTGGAAACTATCCTCCTTCTTCTATTAGTAGCCCAATCATGGCCAAAGTTAATTTAATTTTGCCTTGTATCATCTTGGAAGACTCCGTATTCTTGAGCTTTCAGTTTCTTTGTTCAGTGTTAAAAATGACACCACATTTCTTTAGCGACAAAGGAGAAAAATCACAGTAATACAGGAAAGGGGCCGATGGCCCACAAGGTCATGCTTTTCTGGAAAGCAGCATCATTTGCAACGGCATCTACCTCTCTTGACAGTTTATCTCCATTTTCTAGATGTTCTTCCCTATCACCTGAAGTTTCTCTGTAACCCTTCACTGCTTTGTGGGAAGGTGAAAGTTATATTCTTGATTGGGATAGTGTAATCAAATAGGAACTACGTGCCATTGCCAAGTCTGGATTTCTCTACTAAGTACTACCTGAGAGAATTCTTAAACCTCAATTACTGGCTGCTCTGCTTATTAGCAAAAATAATGAACTACAATAATCCCTCCTCAATTGTTTTCTGCCCTTGAATATTATTAATACCCTTCTTTTTTATTTATCTACCAAACAGAAGATGTGAGTGAGGTCATTTCAATAGTATGAGTCTCCAAGATTATTTCATGAAGTATCTTAACTGTATACTTTCAAACACATAAAGGTGTATGTGAATTTTGAATGTTTTGTCTTCCATACCTAAACTTTTAAAAAACTGTATGCAGGCATTTTAAAGGATTTCTATTTTGATTATGCCTCCCCCTGAAAGTATTGAATGTTTAATTTGAACAGTAGGCAAGATAAATACCTCCCATTTAGACTGGTTGAAAATGGAAAACATATTATTCTAGTAAAAATAAAGTAGGGAATAAAAGTTCTTAACGTGAATAATTTCATAGCACCTGATGTTAATTTTTTCTTATATCCCATATTACTATAATTTAGTAACTGAAAGTTTGTCTCAGCTAATTTGTTGGGGGGGAAAGCTGACATGTAATTATCCATTCAGAAATATACTGCAGTAGGTTTGTCTTATCTTATTTCAATTTGCATTTAATTAATAAAAAATGCATTATTATATGTTAAAACAAATAACCTTAGTTTTAGATTATAACCAAGCAAAGATCTGTTAAACTCTAATATTCTGTCCTTATTGTAGTTTCTCCTTTTTTTCTAAACTTAATTTTACTCATGTTTATCAGAAGACAAATGACTATATGCAAAAGAAGAGAGGATAATCTTAGGTCTTTATGAAGATGGATTTTTACCCTAGAGTTTCTTGTTCATAGATGTACTTTGAGAGGTTCTTCAACACCTGAAAATTATACTTGAACATTTATTTGTATGTGCACTGAACATTTATGTGTATGTGCACTTGCCTCAGAGATCCACAGTATTAATCAGAATTTGATAGAGCGCTTAAGATGCCCAGAGTCTTAAGGTCTACTGTTTCATAGGGATTAGTGGGACCCACTGTCTTGCCGTTCTCCTCAGTGCCCTGAAATTATTTCATTGATGACCTATTTCCCACATCTCCTTCCTCTGTGTTTCTTAAGGATATTTTTACCCCCCATTCTAATGAGTGGAAGGATAAATCACCAAATATGTTAACATATAAAATTTCAAAAACTGGGCAAATGTTGCAGCCATAATACATGTGGTCAACAGTTTGTGGTAGGCTGGAGCCTGGCCTGTTTAGGAGCAGGTATCTCCACAGCCAGGCAGTCTTGATATCATTTTATCCCTGCTCTGTGGCCCATTGGAAGCATTCAGTTGCATGATTGTGGAATGGATAAAGAGATAAATCACTGAGAAGTGGGAACCAATGTACAGTGTCACTGCCCTTGACAAATATTTGTGAGTTGAACAGGTTTGTTTCTTTTAGGGAATAGACCCATGAATCCATTTTTTCCATATATTATTGAATGCTGTTGAGATGTCCATATGAACAATGGCATTGCTATTCCAGATGCTGCCGTATTGGAAGTGACTGTATTTATTGCAACTCCTTAAAGGGACTTAAAGACCAATACCTATGCTTTCCATTTAGTTGGAGACTGTGGAACTAGAATGAACACAATGTTGTTTTGATTCATGGTGAAAAATACAGACAAGTAATGAAGAAGATGGAAAACATCCATTATCGTGAATTAATTCACTTCAGTATGTCAAAATCACCTCTGTTCTTGCAGCTGTAACAACAGCTAATAAATTTTAATAGCTTCCAATGTGCCTGATACTATCGAAAGTTCTTTACACCCATGATCTCATTTAATCTTCAAAACACTGCTTTTCTCCCCATTTTACAAAGGAGAACCATGAGGTACAGGGAAATTGAGTACTCATGTAGGGTTACATGTCTACTGCGTTCTAGAACCAAGATTCAAAACCATGCAATCCGAAATCCCACCTCAACATCTGGGTTGTGTTTAATTCCTACTGTGTGACAGCCAACATGCTAGTAGAAGCTTAGAGATGACAGTGATCCAAACAGATATGATTCTTTCTGCCATAGAAGTGGGATCTGTGGTAGAGACCACAGGGGCTGGGAGTAGAGATTTCTTTGAAATAAATGGACAGGAAAAACTTTAGAGAAAGTGTAAACTGGAAGGAGGGTAAAAGATAGGGAAGAGAGAAATCCCTGATAGAGATAAGTGGAAGTGCAAAGACCCTGGGGAGGGAAGGAGCTTGGAGTATTTTAGAACCAGCAGAAGCCAGGGTAGCCAAAGAGTAGTGAGCAAGGAGAAGAAAAACTAGACTCGCAGCTACCATGCAAGCGTGTCTTAGTCTTAAAACCCCAAAGAATATAGCCATGGGTGGTTCTTTAGCGGTTTGAAACCATATTTCTTTGCCTTTGTGACTTGATGTCATTATCTTCATATAGGACTTGCCTATTCTGAGTTTGAGTTCCCATTTCTTCTTATCCCCACTTGGACTTTTCCTTTTCTTCTCTCTTGTTCTTTTTGGTCATAATGCTAGGAGGACAAAAAATGGTTTCAAAAGTTAAATCACTGAATTAAAGGCTCAGAAATAATATAACCTAAAGAGTCTTAACATAAAAGTACTAGAGCAAAGTCTATGAAGCTAAAAACTGAGCCAATCTGTATTAGTGTCATCAGATACCTTCCACTATTGTGTATTTATGAACCCAGCAATTGCTATGGTTATCTCATCCCTACCTGTGTCTCATATAAAAATTGTATCTGGATGATATTATTAACTTTATCTTCTATTTATTTGACCCTCCAGAATGTTGATTCATTTGTATTTTGTTTGTTGTTAGGTGTTTCTCTCTGAGGACTTTGATTTTCTTGTTGCATGCATCACATGGTTAGGATTCATCTTTGCTTCATCTACCCCATTATGGCAAATGGCAGTTGATTAGGGCTTTCTTTAGATCATTATCAATTGTTTTCTACCTTGCAGATAGTGCTGTTAGGACAAATTTATCATATCCCAGAGATCCTATGTAGCTTGTTATTTCTAGGTGATTTATTACCCTCACCATGGAAATGTTGTTAGTGAACATTGGGGAAGCAGTGACTGCATTGAGAAATATCAATGTATCCTCATGTTCCGGCTTGCAGTGACAGTCACAGATCCATCTCACTGACAGTTACCTTGTTAACATTTTGATCAGATGGCAAATTTGTCATTTTTCATGGTAACAAGTATAAGTTTGCACAAGAACCATAGATAGATGGGGAAGATAAAACAGGCTTCTCTTAGTATTTCTGTGTGATGTAATCAGTAATCTTTGGGAGAAGGGAAATAATTACTCTGTGAAAAGCTCATCCACTATAAAATGTGTTTATTGTAGACAGCTCAAATTTTTCCTCATTTGGAGGGAATGTGCCCTCTTTTTTTCCCCTTTGATGACAGTTTGATTAACACACCAAGCCTCTACGAAATAGAACCAAAGGGTTTTACGGTCTGAATGGTTTGGTATAATCACAGCATAAGACATAAGCCAGGTGGGTAAATGTACCTGCCTGTGGTTCTCAGTCACAGGGATGGGATTTGAGTTCTGCCTCCTACTACACTGACACCCTCTCTCGTTAGCATCAATATCAAGTAACTTATGTTGTTCTCCAAACCCCTGTCAAAAACTATGAGGTCATATATCTTGATGCCTCACTTGTGTGCAATCACACCATTGATGTTATCTTTGTGTTGCTTTCTCCTCTTTCCTCTCAGGCTGTGTTTCCTAAAGCTGTGAAATCTTTAAACTCGCAGCACTGTAGAAAGCTCTGAGCTCTTTCTGGGGCTTAGCGGGTGAATGTGTTTGAAAAAAGAATTTCACTTTTCTGGGCAGCATTTCTTTACACTGACTGAGAGTCAGAAATGGGCTTCTGACCTTCCCATGAAAATAACAGTTCTTGGTATAAGGGACAGCTGTCAGTTAGAGGTCTTAAGAACCTTTGACAAACCAATATTATCAAAACTCAGGTAAGACTGGCATAACACCCCTGGGCAGTCACTCAAAGCAGGGAGACAAGGCTCTGGATGTCAAATACAAGTTTCTCTTCTGAAATCTCATATCTCTCTCTCTCTCTCTCTCTCTCTCTCTCTCTCACACACACACACACACACACACACACACACACCTGCCTGGAAGCCCAAACTACAGTTGGTTTTCAAATGCTTTTGTCAGGTAGCCATAGTCTTTGGAAAAATTATGTTATATTTATATAATTGCGGTGGAATGCAACCACAGAGAGGAAAATATGCCAAGTACAATCAATCATGCTTTTCATTATAATATTTTTTCAAATGCAGGAAATGCTCATGGCTCATTTATATAAGCTAGGTTCTTCAATAATGGTACAACTCTTAATCTAAAATATAGCTTCTTATTCCTTATAAGTTTCTGAAGACTTGAAATTAAGCTGTTAAGGTGGAAACCTACCATGCTTTTGACCATCCTGTTTTATCTTTTGCCATTTTGTCCAGGCCTGAGGGAGGGGTTTTGCTTTCTTCCTTTCATGTGACTCTTCATGCATAGTTATACAACTCATTTTAGGAGAAGGGAGAAGGTGTGAGGAACTTTCTTTCCATTTGCCTAAATATACCAATTTGAATTTGTCAATCTAATGATCAGTATCCTTACAGAAAATATGCAGAGAGGTATAAGAAATCTGATGGGAATTTCTCACTTTCTTATAAGGACATCATGTAATATTGCTTATAGTCAAATAAGTGTATGAATGCCTCTGAATTTCCCATTTTTAAGCATTTACTCTTTCCTTTACTATCTGATGATTATAGCCCAAACCCCTATTCTGAATGTCTAAATGCAGTTAAATGAATCCTCCTCCCCTCATCTTTCTGAAGACCTATATGGCTTATTACATTTCCCACAAATCCATCTCTGATGTCACCTGTCACTTCATACTACGGGTCATTGCTCACTGCTTATCACCCTGCATTGTTTATAACCATGTCATGTTCTTGAGGTTTGTCCCAAGGCCCCTTAATCCCCTTTGTGGTCATCAGTCTCCTCTGAGTCCTCCAAAGACATAGACAACACAAGACTGTCATTTATAACAAAACTTTTTTTGATGACTCAGGGAAAACATGAAGGAATTACAAGTCTGAATCAGTTAAGTAAAATGTTTCTGACTGTACATTATAAACAACCCTGATTCAAAAAGCTCAGACAGTAAGTATAAAGGTAGGTGCTTTCATGGTTGGTTATCTCATTGGCACAAAAGTCATCATGAAGAATACAATTCCCTCCCTTCTTTCTGCTCTGTGTTCTTGGCTGGCTTCTGACTCAAGACTAGTGACCTTCATGGTCACAAGATGTCTCAAGTGGCAATAGCCATTCCACCCAGACCGTTAACAGCAGAAGAGCTGTGCCCATCTCTTCCTATGTGGCTCTTTTAATAGACTAGGAGGTGTTTCTTGGGTGTCTCCCTGATAGCTGGGTATGTAAGTGATCAGAATTGTATCCTGTATTTCCATGAATGGTTTAGAGCAATTCAGGTAAAGGTGGGATTAGGTATTCATGACGAAGGTGAACAGATGGAAAATTGTAGGCAGCTTAGCAAATTGAAGTTCTTTTAGCAAGGTAGAAAAGAGGAATGGAGAGTGGGAAGGCAAGCAGTAACATCTGCTTAATGCAACAAGTCCAAGGTGAGAGCTGGATTTCAGATTTTGCTGCTCTTACCCTGAATGTAATGGGACCTCCCTGCTAGTCATCTCCTCTAGCTTACTACCATGGTTAAGGGACTCATTTACCGCCAAGAATAGGAATGCTCTCCACCTCTCTTCACTCTTGAAGTGTTTGTGTTCCATGACTGACCATGGAATATTTGTTTCCTTTGAGGGAAGTACGAGCCCCGTCTCCACAGTAGGGTGGATCTGGTGTCCCCCCATCCCACTCTGCTGCAGTGGTGAAAAAATGCAATCCAATACTTCTCTCAAATTCTCACTTCTTCAGTTTTAAATAATGTTTCTATTAGATACCAAAAATTCATACCAGATGATTTCAGCTGTAAAGCAATGTACATGGCCATTTAGGAAAAAACAGTCTCTTGAAAATCACAGTGTCTTGTTTAGATGTCCTTGCATATATTTTTGCATTTTCTATTAGTTTTTCAATTGTAAAATACACATAAAATGTACCGTCTTACCATTGTGGTTGTACAGGTCAGTGGCATGACACAGTCACGTATTTATGTAACCATCCCCACCACCTATCTATTCACACCGCTCATTTCATCTTGCAAAACCAAAACTCTGTACCCATTAGCTCCTCGTAGCCCTCTCATCCCAGACCCTGACAAACTCCATTTTACTTTTTTCCTAGATGAGTTTAACTACTCTAAATACTTCAAATGAATGGAGTTCTATAGTATTTGTCTTTTTTGTGACTAGCTTATTTAATTTAGCACAATGGCCTTGAGATTCATCCGTGTTGTAGTATGTGTCAGAATTTCTGACCTCTTATGCCTGAATAATATTCCATTAGATATGCAACGTTTTTGTTTACCAGTCATCTGTCAACTGACACTGGATCACTTCTACCTCTTGACTGTTGCAAATAATGTTGCTATGAACATAGGTGTACAATATTTCCTTGAGTCTTTGCTTTTAATTATTTGGGGACATATAAACCCAAAAGTGGAATTGGTAGATCATATGGTAATTCTATTTTTAATTTTTAAGGACCTTCCATAGTGTTTTCTACAGTGACTGTATCATTTTATGCCCCTGCCAATAGTGCACAAGGGTTCCAATTTCTACACTACCATACCAACATTTGTTATTTTCTCTGTGTGTGTGTGTGTATGTGTGTTTATAATAGATATTCTAATAGGCATGAGGTGGTCTCTCTAATGACTAGTAATGTTGTGCATCTTTTCACATTCAGTTTATATCATTAAACAAATTTCTTAATATCAGAGTCTGAAACATGTGTGTTTAGAATGCTTTGCTGACTGAATTATTCACCAGTTCAACTAGGGAGGCACATGCCTTGTATTTTCATGACCAGAAAAGATTTTCCAAAATATTCCCTTCCAGAGCAGGGCTAGATCTGCCCCCTGCCCACCACCAGGATAAAATCAGATTTCTTTTAGAACAAAAATACTGCACAAGACCTCTCATGTCCCCAAAATGGGATATTTATTCCAGCTTCACCAATTTTGCAAATACTGGAATGATTAAAATAACTTGTCCTCATAACAACAAAGCCACAGTTACATGGCTCAGACATCATAAACATGATAAGAAATAGCTATAAAGAACTATAAGTGCTGGAGGCCTCAGGCTCATAAATGACATTGAGGTGATCCTCAAAGTGACCCAAGAGCACTTGCATCTTTTTTCTTTGCCATGATCTGGTAGTTTCTCCTTTCCTACATGGCATACTGTATCAGCTCTTGCCTTCTGTGCTTGCAGAATGTGACTGATATATATGATTTCACTGAAAGCCAAAAACTCTTCAGAGGCTCTCAGTGGTTCCTTTGTTACCTGTGGAAAAATACACATATGAGTTGACTGTGATTGTATCTACTAGGGATCTCCATCTGATAGACCTATGGCTGACCTATGACCATCTTCTTTTTGCTTGTTTCTCGACACAAAGACAAAGAACCTCTGCAATTTGGAATCTACACAGTTCTTGAATTCAAAGCATTTTTCATGAAACAGAAGTTGTTTCTGATCCTAAGGGCATATGTGTTTGGGAGAAACTCTGAGATCTTAGAAAATGATGTGACCCATGGCTAACATATGGATGTCACATGAATCCATATGAATGTGACCTATGGACACCGTATGAATCCATGTCATGAGCCATCTTTCCATAACAGAGTACTTGCAAAATTAGTCCTCATTCTACTGTCAAACCATTGTTAGATCCCTGGGAATTTGAAGTTAACCCATGAATAACTGTCTTGAAACCAAATTTTTGGTTAGGAAGGAAGGCATATTTTCTTTTCTTAAAATTGAGACTAAGCAAAGCCATCTGGATGGTTCTAATATCACAAAAATATAGTTATTTTATAGGCTTCCCCTTCACTGCACAGGAGGGATTACAAATCACAGGGCATTTTCCCTATTCCCTGAACAAAGATAATGGCCCCACAAAGAGCCCAGCATGAGGCAAGAGTCTTGATGGCTCCAGTGAGAATGCCTTGGCCCACACTTCTCTTGCTTTCACGAATGATGATGAAAAGGTAAGCTGGAGCAGTCCTGAGAGATGGAAACTTGGAAAGAGTAAACAGTGAGAAGTAGTTAAGGAGAAACAGCTGACACCTCTGGCAGTTGCCTCAGAGGTCAACGAGAATGTAGATTGCTTTCCCTCAGGCCTTGGCGACAGTGACAGAAGAAAGGAATCGTCCTAAATCATAGTCTGAATTATTGTTCCCTGGAAACAAGTCTGAGGCACCTTCAGACTCTGTTATCAGTGTTGGAGTGAAACACCGCTCTCCTCAGGACCTGCAACAAATGAGGAGGGATAAAGCGGTGTCTCTCCCGTCTCCAGAGGGAACCGAAGGATGAGACCGGTCTGGGCCATGCTTGTAAGGGTTTTCCATGAAATGATCAGAGTCACAGAAAGAAGGAAGCACTTGCTGAAACAGGAGATGCCTCTATAATCTCTTGGTTTTCTGTTTTGTTTTTTCACCCAGACTTTTTTGGTTTTGCTTTTGAAAAATGGGACCTGTCTTATGGGGATTTGGAGAGTGATGGAGTGGCTGATTAGCAGCTGATAAATAGAACAGAGTGCTAGGAAGAATTGAATGGAGCCCATAGGAGAGCTTACATCTCTAAAAGGACCTCCCCCCAGTTGGGGCAGGGGGAGGCAGTGAGCGCAGTGAGAAGAGGTTGTGTCTGTCCTGCTCTGGGTGGTCACCAGCACAGGTGGGTGTGGAATAATTTTCTTCTGTTTAACTGAAAAACAGACACCTGAGCAAGCAGTCTGATTATGACTCCTGACCTCCCTTCTCTCTTCCCCAAACCCTTGCCTAGTATAAATGCTTCCATCCTTGAGAGAATAAGCAGGGAGCAGCTGGCATCTTCTAGAGCACCAGACCAGCAGCAGCAGCATCACCAGGGAACTTGGTGGAAATGCAAATGATTAGTGCTGTCCCTGACCTCCTGAAATCTGAGAGGATGGGGGCTCTGCAGTCTCTGGTCCAACAAGCCTTCCAGATGATTCTGACATACGGAGCAGCTTGAGAACTGCTGTGCTACTCAAAACTGTTGATTCATTTTCAACTGTTTGAACTTTTTATCCAGGTGTGTTGGCGTCTCCCATGAGTGGGGAATGAGCCCTTTGTGTTGATGTGTGGAACAAAATTGTTTCTAGGTTATAGTAGAAGTTGGATCAAAGGATGTTAGTGTTTTGAACTTGTTTTTGAAGCATTTGTGGTTAGTGTAACACGGAAGGATATCTATGGAATATACAACTTTTCGAGAAAAGCTGTAAACATTATGTGATTCTTTTCTGGAGACAGAGATCGTGTATGACCTTCACATTTCCCTGCAGAAAGGTTGTGCTGTTTTTATCTTCCAGAACTGCATGTATGAAGGGAGAAGAGAGAATTATATTCATCTATTTGTTTTTAATTTTTTTAAGGGTTTATTTATTTTTGATACAGAGAGAGACAGAGCATGAGAGCGGGAGGGGCAGAGAGAGAAGGAGACACAAAACTGGAAGCAGGCTCCAGGCTCTGAGCTAGCTGTCAGCACAGAGCCTGACGCAGGGCTCGAACCCACGAATGTGAGATCTGACCTGAGCCAAAACTGGAGGCTTAACCGACTGAACCACCCAGGTGCCCCAGAATTATATTCTTTAAAGAGGAGATCTTTTCATTACAAAAATGTGTTCCTTGGAGGCAGGGAATTTCAGACTAATATGCTGGTTCATTCCCGAATCTGCATGAGAAGAGAGTAAGGTCAGGGCCTCAAAAGACAGCAGTAGGATATACTATAATCCCTCTTCCAAACTGGGACATATTTGAAGTAAAGGGATGGGGGGTGGGGGTGTGTGCTATTAATAATTTCCTTGGGACAGCATTGTAAACTGGGCCTCACCCTAGAACAGTGGTTCTCACCTGGGTGATTTTGTAGTCTCTATCATTTCTACCCCCATCATTCCCTAACCCCCACCTACCATTCCCCACGTCCCAGGGACTTTTGGCATTGTCTGGAGTCATCTGTGGTTGTCACACCTGGCATCCCAGAGGGGCACCCTTCATCCATCCCCAAATGAGAAGACTAGCTAAAATTACTGGGGGTTTGTGTGGCTGCTGAAATCCAGTGAAAAGTTCTGTCAACTGGAGTCCAGAAACCCACAGAATGTCTTAAATGAGAAAAAAGAAAACCTCTACTTCATTTCAATACATTCTAATTTCCCATAAATGGAAATGATATTGTGTTGAGTATTATTGAATCACAGTGTAGTCCCCTTCAGAGCCTAAAATCAGTTTGAGAAGAAATAAGCCAATACAATGATGCTGGCAAAATGGAGGTCAATCAGATGAGTTGATGGATGCAGACCAGGGGTAAAGTGGGTTGGAAACCATAAGAGATGGCATGGTCGTTGTGGGCCAGGAAAGGACTTTCATTGGACTAGATTTTATAGTCATCTTGAAGAATAGCAAGAATTTTGATGGCAGGGAAGAGAAGGAAAGCTAAGAAACAACAACAACAACAACAACAACAATAATAATAATAAAGACAAAACAATATAACATAACTGAAAGTACAGAAACAATTATTTGCATGGTATTTGTAGAATGAGAAAGAATTTCATTTGCACTGCCACAGTGGTTCTTAACAGCATGGTTTTGCCCTGTAGGAGGTTATTTATAATATCTGGAGACATTTTTGGTTATCACTTTGGGACAAGAGTGCTACTAGCATCTAGAAAGTAGAGCCCAGGGATTCTGTGAAATATGTGACATAGTGTAAGATGACCACCCACAAATAAAGTATGGTCTGGCCCCAAGTATAAATAGTGCCAGAGGGGGAAACCATGGGCTGGAGGCTGGGTAGGAGAGTAGGTGACCTGAGTGAAATCATTAGAATGAGGTTATGCTGTAACCACAGTGTCCTCTAGTTATTCTTCTGACAGATCATCTCTTTCAGATATGGATCCTTAGGATAGTCAGTTCTTGGTAAAGTAGTAAAATACCTGGAAAATGAAATCAATCTATCTAGGTTGGAGTCTATCTAAGTGTACACAGTATATCTAGTCTGACCTGGGTAACTTTGCTAATCTATCAAACATTTTACCACTGAGCCCAAACAGAGCCTCCAAATAGCCCCCTGTCAATTATTATCAGTCATTTGGATTCAGCAAATAAGATGAAACACTGATGTCAACTCTGCTAGGCTCTAAAACATACGGGGACATCTGGGTGGCTCAGAGGGTTGAGTACTTGACTCTTGACTTCAGCTCAGGCCAATTGCACAGTTCATGGGTTTGAGCCCCACATCGGGCTCTGTGCTGACAGTGGGGAGCCTGCTTGGGATTCTGTCCCTCTCACTCTGCCCCTCCCTCTCTCTCAAAATAAATTTTAAGAAATTAAAGAAAATAAAACTATGTAAACTTGTGTTTGTTACCCAAGTATTTTCAACTTCAGTGTCCTTTTGTATAATGGGGGTGGAGTGGAGGTAGAAGTATTTTTACAAATTGTCGTGGGGCTATTTTAGCTATCATATAAGAAAAACTGAAAATTGTCAAGATATCCTACAAATATTAGTTAATGTTAATGGTGCACACAGCAAAGTGCAGGTGGGGGTCTCTATAAGATCAGAAAATATTTCCAATGTTGGTACTATCTGGCCTTGACCAAACTGGCCCCAGAAACAGTCATTTTGGTGGCTGCAGTGGTAGCTTCCTTAGCAGCATGCATATCTCCTTGCCCCTCTATGTACAGGGTTTGCCATTCCTGGGTCTAAAATTATGAAACAGAACTTCTCAAAATATCACTGGAGGATCAATGCCAGTCTTGAAGAAATGCACAGTAGCACCCTGGGATGAGAAACTCTGTCACAATATGACATCAAAATGCATGATCAGTGGACTTGACTTATTGAGCAAGGTCAAGACAAGTTTGAGTGTGGTCAAACTTGTGTGATGAATCATGTGGTGTCAGCTGTATTTCATCATCCACACTAGGTGGTGTATCTGTGCTCCATGAATAGAAGTTAAATACATATACACACGTATATTCTTCACTGCAGATAACTTGAGAGGTACTGATATAGAAGAATCCTGTGTGCCTATTTGTTTCTAGCAAAAACAGGGTACTTGAATGACCTTTCACATAGTACCCAGAACTTTTGAAATCTGGAATCTTCTCAAACTAGGCAGGCTCCCCTCGTTCTGATTCTTTTGGCACATATACATGGAATTTTAACAGGAAGATAACAAGAGATTAATCAGTTGCACCTTACATTTTCTTCTTTTGTTGTTATGGTGGCTTTCTACTTTCAGAAATCCCCTCTACTCTTATACTCTCAAGTCAAGACAAGGGTCCTTGAATGTGATTGAGTTGGCATTACCAACTGCCAAAGAGAACCAGCTCCGGGAAGAATGAGGACAGTTATTGTCCTTATGAGATGACTTTATTCTTAAAAAACTTGTTTCTTTTACTGTAGGATGTTTGTAGCCTGAGTACTTATCAAGAGCGGGTTAAGCAAAAACAAAACAAAATGAAGGTAACAAGAGATTCATATATAGAACTATCTGGGCTTTTAAAGTAACTGTTAGATAACTTAGATCTATTGATTAATTTCTTTGAGCCTCCTCTTTCTCATCTGTTAAATGAAAATGTGAATCCATCTCTTTCAGGTGTAGAGTTAAATAAGGTCATGCATGGGTAGTGTTTGCCACAGTAATGGGAAGAGATGAAGTACCTGATAGACCAGAAGGCAGGTGTAGAGTGTAGAGTTAGAAGCAGGGGTTTGGTAGTGCACGGAGAAGAGTCTGGTTTCGGGCTGCATCACTGCTCAGTGAGCAAAACTTTGGGCTCTCTAAGGCTCAGTTTCCCCAACAATATAATGGAGAAGATAATAACCACTAGTATGAGGAATAAAGACAATGTAGATAATGCTAAATATAATTAGGATTTAATAATAACTAGTAGCTAATAAATGGCAGCTATCATTAGGATTAATTTTACTCCAGAAGAAAACTCTAAACCACCAGATTTGGATGAATAGGAAGAAGAAAGCCAACAACAACTCCCTGGAATTAGAGTAGGAAAATTTCATCTGATAACTTCAGATGAAATGGTCAAAAAAAGAAAGAATGTGCTTTAAGAAAGCTTGGAACAAAGACTCGTATATGAAAATTAAGGCATCCAGGATTGAACACAACCTGATGAAGGGTATTTTTTCCCTTAATGTGATATCTGGGTTTTATCAGCTATCGTTGTAGTGGTGAAATTCAGACAGTAAAGAGCAGCTTGAGAGACACTTATTCCTTGTTCTTTTTGGCTTATGTGATAGAAAGAGCTGAACTATTTGAGCTTGTTGGATGGAGAAAACCTTTCACTTGTAATTTTGGAATTAAAGTCCATGAATAAAGAGGATACGGACTTTCATTTCTTACTAAGTTCATTTGAAACAGCAATGGACACCTGTTGTTTCTGTCTTCCAGGCACAACTTTCTACCATTTCTGATAATAACTGCCCATTTTACTGATAGCATTTCTCCCACATGCCATGGTTTGGGGTGGTCTCCTAATTCATGGTATTCGTACATAACATACATACCAATACATAGTATTGATAATATGGAATATAAAGTTCTCAGCCAGATCAGGAGGCAAGAGTGAAATATTTAAGGAAACCAATGGCAGATATTCTCTGCTCAGCCACAGAATGGGGGATATGCGCAGGGGTATGCAATCAGTGTATACCATCTCTTGGCCACAGTGACTGGTCTCAAGTGTGTGCATATGATCCAATAGTCAATTAAACTCTTTTTCTGGAATTTTATATATGAACAGTAGGAGAGATATTTTTTCCCCTTCTCCTCCTTCTCCTCCTCCTTCAATCTGGACTCACTGAGCTGGTGTAATTTATGCCTAAAAATGGCTAAATCCATCTACTTCTTCCCCCAGGCTCTTCTACCACAAGCTGAGCAAGAAATTAGCCCAACATCGATAGAAAATAAGATGCAAGAGATGGAGTCTAAAGATATTATTTTGAGCTTCCAAATGCCATGGAGTCAAGGAGTAGAGCTTGCATCTAATGCTGATTGGTTTGAAGGCAAGAGTAATAATATATGATTGGAGTTCTGCATGGCTGTCAAAGAAATGCACTGGGAACCATATGGTATTCGGGGGTCATATACTGGCTTTTAGCCAAAAATATTGACAGCAAGATGGTATAATTCAGGTCTTCATATGTGCTTTCTGTATCAAGGGATGCATGAACTAACTTTCTTTTCACAATCCATAGATAAGGGGCAATACCTTGTACTAAGCATTTCCCATTATCATTTTGAAACACATCCACTGACAGTCACATTGAGAACATTTTTGTGTGTGTGTGGAAATGGCATAACACTAATCTTATTCCTTCATACTGATTATACTCTGACTGGGAAATGGAAGAATATTAATCTCTCTGCTTTAGAATCCAGAAAGCATGTTTGTACAGAGGACTGGCATTTTAGTTTCCTGAAATGCAGAGAGAGGAGAGATCACTTGATGAATCTCTTGATTCTTTGAGATTTTTTTTAATATTGAAATTAGCTCTTTTGGTAGGGCCATGTTCAGTCTTTTTAGTGGCAAAACATAATGAAAATACATATGTTATTTTTAAAATGTTTCTACAGTGGTTCATTTACTGAGCCTAAAAGAGCTTTAACTGAGAATAAAATATGTTGGATTTTAGTCTTGAGGCTATCACTAGCTCTTTGAATGACCTTGGTCCTTACATTCTTCTTGGAGTCAGTGTCTTCACTATATGAAGAAGTTTTTAAAGTAGACACACTTTAAGGTGCATTCTCACTCTGCATTCTGACCACGTGCAGGTTTACCTCATTATTTGGGATGGTTGAGGACGACATACCCTAGGGTAGAGGTATGGTTGGGGGAGGGGGCTATTTGTAGATGCAGAGTGAAACTCTCAGAGGTGTAGGAAGTGTATAATACATGATATTTGGTCCTAAATTTTAGACTAGTTTAGAATTACATAGTTTTCTTTAGCTGAAGCATACTAAAAAGGTGAAACTGATAGATGTCCCTCTGGCTTTAGACAAAAGGATTAAAGCAATCACACAGGGGGGAAGAAAGAAGGGTGTCAGATAAAGTAATCACAAAGTAAATCAAATTGCATAAAAGCAAGTGAAGTTGCTGTTTCAGTGTTAGATATAGGATCAGAATGAGAAAATATTTCTTCTTATTTTTGAGTGCATGGGGAGCAAGAAATCTTAAAAGGTGGGGAGCTTCTGTCTTGAGATTTCACTTGTAACTTAATTATGTGTTCTGTGATAAATTCTCTGTAATATTAATTGAGAATGAATGTGGTTTTTACTTATGTTTTGATCTTACATTGCTTCAGGAACTTCTTAGAAATCACCCTTTTTAGATTCAAGTAGAAGTGCGTCCAGATTTTAACATGGATAGGGCAAATTCCATAGCAAAGAGAAAGTGGGTAATCTTCATAAACTGTCATTAATGACTCATCCTCTTATTAGGTTGAGAGTGGTTCTGCTGATTATTAAGATAATTAGAGCTATCAGATTTTGCCATACATTGTTCTGATGGTATAATTTGTTGAGTCTTTTAACTAATTAGATGCTATTTATATGAGTTGGTTGTGAATGGGAAAAAGATAAGCCCCACATTAATGAAGTTCATGAACCCCTTATCTGTCATAGAAAGTAAAAAAAAATAGAGATGATTCTGTTTGTGGCCTTCTGCAAGTGAAGGGAGAGTGTATGTAATCTAGACACAAAAAGAGGCCAAGAATTGGTCATGTGAAACCTGAAGTTTTTCATCCGATCAGGAAGCAAGAATGATGTAGTTGAAGAAAGACAATGGCAAAACATTCAGGTCTCAGCCCAGAAACACTGTGCCGATACGTGGCATACGACTGAGCCAGAGCTATTTACAGAAGTGATAATCACGGTCTTCTTCCTAAACATTATCCTTCACTTTCTCCTTCCCTACATGGAACATATTTCCACCTTCCCTTCTCAAATTGTGGTTAGTTATTTCAAATCATCAAGTCCTATCATATTTACCATTAAACATACCCCAAATCCAAACAATTTTTACTATCTTCACTCTCCATTTCTATTCCAAGCCCTCGTGTTATCTTGGCTGAAAAATCGCAACCATCTTCTATTCTTACCCCGAAACTCTAATTCCCAATGGGAAGTTCTATAGAAGACTTTAAAACTTAGACCTTGTCATACCCCCCTTTTTTCCAGCCTTCCATTGCCTTCCTTGCACTCACAATGACATCTGAAGTTGAGTCTACGAGGCCCTGCTTGATCTAGCCCACCTTTTTTATGTGTCTCTTTTCTCTACAGACCAGTGTCACATTGCCCTCTTTCTGTTCTTAGAAACATGATCTTGTTCCTGCCATGGGATCTTTGTGCTGGCTGCTCCTCTGCCTGAAATATTTCTTCCCTAGATCTCACATGATGGAGTATTTCTACTTCTTCATGTCTCAACTCAGATTCTACCCTGTCCCCAGACAGACTTTCTCACCATATATGAATGTGGCCCTTATCCCACATACTTTCTATCCTATAATTATTTTTTCTTGTCTGTATACCATCTATCACTATCTGAAAATTTCTCATTTATTTAGGAATTTATTATCTGTGCCTAGTAAATATTTGTTGAATTAATGAACTCTTTTAAGAGTAGAACCATATTTCATATGCCATTATTAGCAGAATACTGGCATATAAATATATGCCATATAAAATATACCAGCAGATAGAAGAGGAACTGCTCTGGATGCAGTAAGAAGGCACTGAATCCAACGGGTATCTCTCTCTGACCCAGCCCCTACTGAGCCTCAGGCTCTTGCACACCACGTTGGACTCCATGAACACATTTTGAACACCATTCCACTAGATTATTGGTTATGGCAACAAAGGGGTGGCTTGGTACATTCCCACCATTGTCTACCCAAATCCAAAGCTTGGCTGGTTATACCTCCATGAATCAAGTCTGTCTCTCTTGCTTACTCTTCTTTGTAAATGAGCCTTAAGTAGATAGCAGGGGGCAAAAGCATTCTGTTAGTAAGCGAATGTGTCTGAACAAAAGACCTGGCTCCTTTCAAGTCTTAGAGGCTCCAACCTAGAATCCCATTTGGCACCTCGTTATATCCCAGGCCCTGCTTCAGAGACAAGGTCATTATTTCAGCCTGTAATCCGACATAAAGGCTTCCCATTTTTCAGTTACATAAAGTAATATAACACACATCTCGGCATCAGACATCAGGATTAAGACTGACAAGGCTTACATTAAAATGCTCTACCAGGCAGCATCTCTAAAGTGAATAGAATAGCTAACGTGCCTGCACAATGATTCTTGCTTCATGGGGAGAAGGATTTATGTTTAAATACTATTAACATTTTAACTGTGACAGCCATGGCTTAAAAGAATTGTATTTTAATATAAGACTGAATGCATTTCTATAATAATACTAATCCCATGTTAATAATTTTTTATGCTTTTAATTTTGATAACCCAACTAACTAGTTTGGAGAATGTCATTTCTTCCTTGATTTAATTTTTTCTTTTTTTTTAATAAAATTATACTGTTAAGATGAAGCGCACAATTTGGAAATGGGAACCGTATTTCACTTACAGTGTAGGAGTCAAAAGTGGGCAGTATTCCATTTAAGCTGAACATCAACCATTAATTAGTAGTGATAGTAGTAGTTGTACAACTCATTATGAGCCTGAAGCTCTGACCCCCTGGGGAGTGGTGGCCTTGATGGTTAAGGACTTGCTCTGGAGATTATGTGAGGATGAAAGAAGTAGGCCTCCCTTCTAACTGAACAGCATGTAGAATTTTTTTCTCCTTCACATGATTTCAGAAGGGTGTCTCTTGGCAGAAGTGGTTAAGCCCTTTGTCTTCTTCCCCACATAAACAAGCAATGCTTATTAGAGTTTCTGTTGTATGCACAGAGAGAATAATGCATGCGTGAGGGTGTGGGATGAAGAGAAGTTCATGAGAGCAGAGAGTTTGCAAGTTATATTAACCTACCCAGAGTCACCATATATAAAGTCATTTTTTGTGCATGGTGTCAGTCAGAATGAGCTAAGTGCATTGCAATAACAAACATCCCCAATTTATAAAAAATGAAAGTAGATTTCTACTTGATGCCACAGTCCTTTGCGGAATACCTGGGTATCCTGCAGTATATCATTTTCTCTTTCAGAATATCAGCTGATCATTGCTCTAATATCTGAGATATTGCTGGTTACTATGGCAAAGGGAAAGGAATATGGCAAATTATGTACTAAGCTGTGTACTCTAGAAGTGACTTACCACAGCTTTTATTCATTGGCCATGGCAAGCCACATGGCCACATCTAATTTTACAGGACAAGGGAATGGCAAGCCTTTTATTCATAGGAAGAAGGAAAACCAGAAATATCATTATACACTCTAATGACTACCATATTCACCCTCCTAGTGGCTAAGCAGAGGCTGAATTCCAGCCTGCATTACTTTTGATAAACAGTGAGTTTTGACTCAGGGATTTATCTGCTCAAATAAGAAAACACATTTTTTTCTAATTTGTAGGAAGTTACCTCATATTTAGCAGTGGTTTAACACCTCAGCTATGTAATTCACTTTGCCTGATGGATGATGATAATAATCTTCATTCATTCATTTATTCTTGCCTTCACAAGAAGTGAGTGGTCATGTCTCTACTATGTATTAGACATAGGGAATAGAACTTTGAATAATCAGACATAGTCTCTGGCCCCATTGAGTTTATGGCCTCTCAGGGAAGACAGATAATGAAAAAGAAATAATTACAAATGTAATGAATGCTAATGAAAGGAGATGTATAGGGTGCCATGGGATCATATGATACTAAATAAGTTATACTTTGCAGTAATTTTTCCTTCTTATGGTTGTGTCTTGACTTTCCCCTTCAGTTTTGAGTTCTTTAAGCAGATAATTAGACCAAGGGGCAGATAATTTAGATGGCTTAGTCTTTGAGACATTGCTGAGCCCTGGAACAGTCTAAGCAGTGACATATATCTCAAAGCAGGTCTTGAAATGGACAACTGATGATCTATTTGATGCTTATTAAGACTTTGTCCTGAAGAGGGGGTGGTAGAGGAAGGGAGGGAGATGGAGTGTCTGTGTGTGTATGTTTATGTGTGTATGTGTTTGGCTTGGAATCAAGTATTGATTCAGTTTACTCAGCATTCCTCTTTAAAGATCCTACAACAGATACTGCCAATGTACCCATGGACAATAATCATTCCACTACACATTGACTCATGGCTTCCATCTCTAAACACTGTGATGTTCTGGCTGGCCACTGGTGGTATTCACTGTGCCTGTGTGGAATACAAAATTAATTGAATATGTAATTCTCTGCCATCCTACCTATTCACAGTAGCAGTCATCACATATAACCAAGGGAAATTAGTAGATTAATACCCAGCTTTCCTCACTCCTTTGGTGGAATAACTCTGAAAAATATCTCCCAGTGGGATTCAGTCTGCCTAGCCACTGAAATAACATATTTGATGGATATATTCCTTCACTTATCTCACTCCTCCACTTCCCCACTGGTGATTTCTGCAATCACCTCCCAAATGAACTTGCCCTCCCTATCTTGTATCATGATTTTCTCTAGAAGAAACTAGCCTAAGACATGCATATTGAAACACTGAACCCGTAATCACCAGAGTCAGGGTCTTTGAACTTTTCTCTACCTGCTCCCCTTTAAGTGGGATGCTACCAAAAAGAAAGATGACTATTGACATAGACAAGTCAGAGAAATAGTGAGTCTTGATAGAAGACCATTTGTTCTTAGATGGTGGTTACTGTTTTGACTGGTTTTGGAAGATACAGCTCTGCTCATTTAGTCATAGGATCTAGAGCTGACAGGTACACTGTAGCACCATGTGCAGTTTTCCCCATAAATGCATCTAACGATAATATGGCATTTTTGTGTTCATATTCAGGATGACTAGGGCCAGTTATATCATAAAGTCCTTTGGAAATAAAGCAGTTAAAAGCAGAACAAAAAATATAGAAAATATCTGTCTTTTTTCTTTTCTTTCTTTCTTTTCTTTCTCTCTCTTTTTGTTTTTCTTTTCTTTTCTTCTCTTTTCCTTTCTTTTCTCTCTTATCCTCCGAATACCATGTTCCATGTTCTACCAGTTTATAATTTCTACCCTAACTATATTGCTTACTATTTGACTTTTGGAATAAAAATACATTGATTAGAGAAATAAATGAGGATCCAATTTATGAAAATAGTCTTCTTGCACTTAAAGGTAATGCTTATGGTGCTATTTGGAAAAGGTGATGAATGTAGTTTTCAGTGGAATATCTGCATAAATTATGATTGATTTGCAATTCATCACCTTCTTTGCCTTGCTCCTCCTCGGTGAAGAGACCTCATTTGTGCATTATTAAGGAGGGAATATTTTTAGGGATGTGATTATTTGGCAGAAGTGCTAATAATAATGGGGGAAATTTTCAGAAAATTTATCCAAACTGGAAGTTTCTGAAGTTTCAAAAATAACACCTTAAAAGTTTGTACTTTCAGTCTTCCAGGCATTGCTTTCTTTAAGTGATATGAAAATAGGTGTTCCCTGTGAGTTTGTGCCCAGTGATTTTTTACCCTAAGCTTCAGGGCATATTAGCAGGACATAGAAATGTTGCCACCACTCTCTCTTCTGCACCAAGGGCTGAGTCTTTCTAACCACCATCATCTTTGCATATGGACTTCAAATCCATATTGGGCATGGAATGGGTTACCTTGTGTTTTAGACATTTTTGAAATGAGTCGCATTGCCCTTTTACCATCACCCAGCCTCCCTCATGACCATGTGCTTTCACTTACTTTGACCTCTGCTTGGATTCCATCCTACTCTTCTTGCCAGCCAGCCAGACCCTACCTCATGTCTGCTTACTTCCTCCACGAAGACTTCTTCCTCAGAGCTCCATCCCTATATCCCTGGCAGAAGGCAACCTACTGCAGTGGAATAAAAATGATATTTGGGGTCTTGTGGACTTGGTGTCAAATCATGCCTCTGCTATTTACTAGTTCGGGGACCTTGGTCTGTTAGTGAATCTCTATACCTTGCAATTCCTATATCTAATTTCCACCTCCTGAGCACACTGTGAGGAATAACATGACAATAGATTTAAGTACCAAGTCCAAAGACAGAGCTGAAGGAATTTGAATGTTGTCTTTCATTCCATTCTTCTAAGTCCTTTCATAATGTATTTGCCACTCCCTGGAGGCTCAGTCTGATTGTTTTCTACCATGTATTAGAGCATTTAGGTATATGTTTCATCTCACTTTTGATCTGAAACCCAAAGGTACCTGTCCACTCTGGGTTGCCCTGTGCTCCTTCAGCTGCTGTCCTCCAAACAGCCTTGTACTTACCATGAAATCAAATAAGGTAACACAGAGTATCTGTGCTGATGGTATTGATGAATAATGTGGATGTTATTGGCAATGCCTTGGAATAATGGAAGGATTATGTTCCGCATCAGAATTTATTCCACTTTTCCCCAACATCCTTCTTTTCCTACTGGTTCTATTCCTTGTGGTAATTCTTTACATGTGTGTGTGCGCTCTCTCTCGCTTGCTCGCTCGCTCTCTCTCTCCCTCTCTCTCTCTCTCTCTCTCTCTCTCTCTCTTGTTGTCTCTCTCTCGTTGTCTCTCTCTCTCTCAATATCTACCAAACATTTTTTTCTCACACACACATCCTGTCACCCTCTCCTCCCTCTCTTATGCTGTCTCCTCTTCAGAGCTCAGCACTTTAAGTATTTTAATTGTGAAGCTGTTTTGAACTTACAGAAGAGTGGCAAGAACTGTCACATTCCTTTTACCCAAATTACCCAACTTTGTCTCAATACATTTATTTTCTTTCTTTCTCTCTCTCTCAAATAGAGATATTCTTCTTCTTACATCATACCTATGGTACCTACCAAATACCAGTTTATCTTCCTAAAACAAGGAGTCGTTTTACAGAAACTCTCCCCATTGGGAAATCGGTGCTGATACATGCTATCATCCAATCTACAGACCCCAGTTAAATTTTGCAAACTGTCTCACCATGAGTTGTTTTCTTTGGTGATCCAGGATCCCATCTAGGAACTTGCATTGTCATTCATAGTTTCCTTTGATAGAATGGGTTCTCAGTCGTTCCTTGTCTCAAATTTTCCCATAAGATGACCCTCTGCCAGTAGCTTCCAAAATGGCTTCATAATTAGATTCACGTCTTCTTGGATGCATTCCTGGCAGGAATCCTGCACAAGTAATGCTGAGCTTTTCTCATTGCATCACATCAGAAGGCATGCTGTACGGACTCATCCTTTCTTGTGATCTTCTAGTTAAGTTGGTGTTTTCCAGGTTTCTTTAGCATTATTTGAACGTTTCTTTTACTCTCTGGTACCAAATAAGAAGTTCCAGGGTCATCTTATACTTTTCCTGTCTAGCCATGGAATCACCTGTTTCTTTAAACAGCCCTGTTGTGTTTTTTTTTTGTTTGTTTTTGGTTTTAGTGGAGGATAGTTTTAGAAACTAAGATCTGGGTACTTGGTGTGCCCATTTCTCCTGGGATATCATTACCTCTAGATCCTCCAAACATGCAGAGCTAGGAAATGCATGCATATATGTCTACACATCCATTTAGTATTGTATATGTATGCATATCTATGTATACTCCCTACCATGAGTTCATATTCATTCAAATATAACTTTCCTTTAAAAATTTTTTTTTAATTGTTTGTTTATGTTTGAGAGAGAGAAAGCCAGTGAGGGAGGAGCAGAGAGAGAGGGAGACACAGAATCTGAAACAGGCTCTGGGCTCTGAGTTATCAGCACAGAGCCTGACACAGGGCTCGAACTCATGAGTTGTGAGATCATGACCTGACCAAAGTCAGACACTTAACTGACTGAGCCACAGGCACCCCCAAATAAAACTCATTCCAATTCAAATCTTACACTTTTTCCCTTTCCATGTTACTAAATGCCCTCACAGACAATAAGAAACCTGGTCCTCATTATCCTCAATATACATACCCATTTGCTCAGTATAAGCAATCCCCTAAACATTCTGTTCATCCTTCCCTTCCCACTACCTCTGCACCTGCCATCCCCCCCCATCTCTGCTTCCTCAAATCCCACACACACCCCTCCCCCCAGTTCTGTGTGGCACACCCTCCCCACGCTGTCCTACATCTTCAGCTACACCACATGCTGCCTTTTACCACTGATCTCCATGAGATGCTACTCCCTCTCACCACCTCCTCCTCAACTGGTATAATCTCTCACCAGCAGGAAAAGGGAAGGTATGATGGGAAAGGAAGGGAAGATCACCATGTATATCTTTTCACTGATGAATGGATTTGGGGAACTCCCATACCATACATCTTTCATAATGCATTTGCATCTGGGTTGAATGAACAAACGTTTCAAATGTTCTCCATCTACCCATCTCTCCCAGACTGAGAGTCTTACCTACCTCTCTCCAAGGCTGACTATATAAGCATAGTTGAAGAGAGAAATCATTTACTAAAATTCAGCTGAGCCAACTGGACATGCAGCTCAGACCTTAAAGAAACTAGGAGAGCTGGATGGTATGGGCAGTAGACCAGCCGGTGAAACCTGGAGGTTCAGCTCAAAATCTTTCTGTATCCAGATGTCTTCAAAACCCCCTTCTCACCAGCTTGTTTTTTCTATCTTAAGCTTCTTGAAAATATGTTTATACCCACAGTTCCCAGTACCAGTATGGATATAAATGGTGAGAAATGCATTCTTGTTGGTTTCCATTCCAAGGTACAAAGACAAGCATAAAGTCTCTTAAGATAAAGGAAAATCACCTTGCCCAGCATGGTAATAAATGATGTCACTGTATAATCTTTAACAGGGGTGATGTTTTCCACACTCAGAGAGCAAATTGTTTCTTAAATCTTTGTTAGTTTCTACGTCTAACTGATAGGCAAACCTCCCTGAGGAAAGAATAGAATGAAAGAACACTATATCTTTCCCAACTGATTTTTCAAGCCAGCAGAGTTCACAAGTCTCATGTTTCCTGCCACTCACCTTGTTTCCCAATTGAGAACTCTCATTCATTTTTCTAGATTCATTGTTTGTGTAAATTAGCTTTTCTTATGAATTTATGAAATGGATTATTGGCAACATTCTTGATAACCTTAATGGAAAAAAAGCCATCAGCCCTGCCTAAGATCAATTATCATAAATCTTATTCTTCAGGAACCTGGAAGAGAGTTCCAGGTGGGCAGGAAAGTGGCCAGAATGAAAATGAAAAAAATTCCTCTGACCTAGAATTTGTGGAGGTAGTGGAGGGAGCTGCCATGACATGTCTGATCTCATTAACGTTCAAGGTTCCCCACACAGGGATGGATAAATGACAATGTATCACTCACTCCTGCCCTCTGAAGCCTTTCTATTAGAAAGGCTGCAATTTAATCTCACATGTCACAAATCAAACCCAACCTGAAAACTACCTTTCCCAAAAAGGTGAGCACATCCTATGCCACATGAAAGGAACTAGAGCGCCTCTCAGAGGAAGCACTATGTCCCCCAAAAGCATCTATTAAAATTGCCTCTAACTGAATGTCCCCACTGTACACCAGGGTTCCGTCTTCACAGGGTTGTTATATTAACTAGGCTTTTTTGCACGTTGTGTAACTTTAAGCAAGTTGCTGAAAATCTTTTTGACTCATTTACTTCATTCCTTAAGGGGGATAGTCCTCTACCTCTTAGTGAGGTTGTGAGTATGAAAGGAAAATTGTTGTGTTGTTTGTTTGTGAGAATGCTCTGGCAAGTAACTAAGCACTTGATAAATCAGAGCTCTGACTTATTATTGCTTAGTGTTACTTCCATACCCTGTGCTAAGGGCTTTATATTATTGACCCCATTAATTATCCCAGAATTAGAGACACATTAGGAAATATCATTTGGTAGAGGAGGATACTAAGTTTTTGAGAGGTTAATTGAGCTAATGGGATCCTTCTATAATGTGAACATGCTACTTATGTATTAGAAATAAAGTTTTTATGGAATGTAATGGAGTACACTGCTAGAAGAAGAGTATGCATCTGGGTTTTTTAGTTTATTTTTTACATTTATTTATTTTTGAGAGAAATAGTGAGACAGTACCCAAGTGGAGGAGGGGCAGAGAGGGAAGGGAACACAGAATCTGAGGCAGGCTCCAGGCTCTGAGTTGTCAACATGGGCCCGATGCGGGGCTCCAACCCAGGAACCATGAGATCATGACCTCAGCTGAAGTCAGACACTCAACCAACTGAGCCACCCAGCCACCCCTATGCATTTGTACTTAAGAGTGAAGTGAGGCTATAATTTTTCTTTCTTGGGATGTTTTTGTCTGGTCTTAGTTATACTAAGGGTTATACTGACCTTATAGAATCAATGGGGAAGAAACTCTTTTTTTCTATCACCGGGACAAGTTTGCATAGAATTGGAATAATCTCTTCCTTGAAAGTTTGTAAAAACTTCATGTACAACCATCTGACATGGAGTTTTCTTTGCAAAAAGATTTTAAATCACCACTCCCTGAGTCTTTAATAGTTCTGCTTTTGGTATTTATTCCCTCTGCCCATCCTAGTAACTCATATACTTCCAGACCCTTGACCACTTCATCTAAGTTGTTTTAAGGATTTCCACATATAGTTGTTGATAATCATCATTTGTTATCTTATTTGAGCTGTATTTATGTCCACCTTTTTAATTTAAAATACTAATGCTTTTTCTTCATTTTTTTTTTTATAATCTTGTTAAAAGTTTACCTGTTTTAAATTTTATCAAAGAACCACATATTGAATTTTGGCTTTCCTCTCACAAATATTTGTTTTCTGTTTCATTAACATTTGCTCTTAAATTAATTATGTTTTTCTTTTGCTAAATATGGACTTTTTGTTCCTAAGACTGACATGTAGCCTGTTAATTTTGAGACTGTTTTAAAATATAACTACAGACTTTAACATGTGTGTTTCATTCAGTTCTATCTTCTGATTTCTTAGTAATAAAATATTAAGTGGGGAAAAATAAGCCCACAAGGACTGCATACAATTGAATAAGAATATTATCCTTCACATAAAGTTAAAAATAGATTATAAATTATAATTCTAGATGCATATTACTTACTGAGTGAATTTGTTTTTACCCTCTCCCCAGTTCGTATGTTCAAGCCCTAACCCCCAGTGTGATGGTATTTGGAGGTGAGGCCTTTGGGAAATCATTAGGTGCCTGACTAGTGCCCTTGTCAGAAGAGGAAGAGAGCAAGAGAACAAAGGTTCATTTCCTGTGCACCAACATAGAAAAGGCCTTGTGAACACACAGCAGGAAGGCAATGGTGTACAAACCAGGAAGAGGGCTCGAATTGGAACTCCACCATCCCCGATCCTGATCTTGGACTTCCAACATGCCCAGACCTGGGGGAAAATTAATGTCTGTAGTTTAGGCTACCCAGCATTTGGTAATTTGTTATAGCAGCCTACATGAGCTAAGATAATGTGTTAAACTCATATACAACTAAGGCAAAGGAACGATGAACCTAGGACTCCACCTGATAATTACCTTAGGTAGAGGAGGCAAGGAGATAAAATGGGGGAAGTCCAGATGGATACAGGGAAGTCACTGTTAGGGTCGTATCTTTTGTTTTATGTGAGGTCTTCATAAATGCATATTCCCTTCTTAAAAACAACTTACTAAATGGGGCACCTGGGTGGCTCAGTCGGTTGGACGTTCGGCTCCTGATTTTGGCTCAGGTCATGATCCCAGGATCGTGGGATTGAGCCCCACATTGGGTTCTGTGCTGAATTTGGGGCCTGCTTAAGATTCTCTCCCTCCCTCTGCTCCTCTCTCTCTTTCTCTCAAAACAACAAACAAAAAAACCTTGCTAAATAAAATCAGGAAATTTTTCATAATTCACACTGAACAAGTACCTACCTTGTGCCAATCCCCATGTTATAGCGTTCTGAGTCTTCCTGTGAACCCTTACACGTGAAGATATTATTTACTGTTTCAGTTTTTCTGTGGATCTAAGTACTGAGCCAGCCAGTATTTGATTGAGATGCTTCAGAGGCATGTCTGCGACTACTGGAAATGAGTTATGGAAGGGCAAGTTGGAGCACCGTGAGGTAGAGAGATCCTTGTCAGTGGAAAGATTCCAGCATAGACCATTTGTCCCTTCCAGGAAAGCACGGTTGAAAAAGAGTCTAGCTGCGAGAGCTTCTTAGTCTCCTTGTATTAATAATACTAGAGGCTGAAAAGCAGTCTGGACCCTCCTTGGCTCACTGTTATGTCAATAATATGAGCTCTAGAGTTTGCTGGACCTGGGTTCAAATCCCAGATCTATTTGCCAGTTTTGTGCCTGTGGTAAACAGTACTCTGTCCCCAGGCCTCAATGTCTTCGTCTGTAAAATCACAAGATTCTTGTGAGGATTATAGATTATGCCCTTCCCTTTGCTTGGACTCTTCAAAAGGGCTCCGTAGTATGGGAGAGAAGGAAGTCAGATTTGCTGAATATATACCAGCACCTGGATTCCCTAAGACAATGACCTGATACTTTCATGAGATGAGTAATGATCTCATTGACGAGCAGGATGCCAGGTGGAAATTCACATGGGAAACTTGATCTCTTTGCTGTCCTCTTCCCATTCTTTTGCCATGTGATAGGAGCCTGGCAGAGGAGTTTGCTCTACTGAGCTTCAATTATTTATCAGGAGTATTTGTGCACAGTGACACATGTGGCAGATATAAATCCATGAGTTCTTCCTCCTGGAATGCTTCTGGGCAAGTTATACAGTGGGGACCCTTTAAAGCATCAATATCGAAGAATAGAGATTGATTTCATTCACCACCTTTTCTTCTGCACATCTGGGGCTTCCCGGGATTTCCTTGCAGCGCAGGGCTAATGACTTTTGATACCGATCAATGCAAAGCTAATTAATGTACTGCACAATTTTCATGTACTCTACTCAGTATTTCAAATGATCTGTTGTTAATGGGTTCTTTCTTTCTTTTTTTCTTTCTTTTTCTCTCTCTCCTTCCTTGCTTCCTTGCTTCCTTGCTCCCTTCCTTCCATTCTCTCAGGAATCTGTCCATTGTTTTTTTCTTACTCAAGGACTAATTAGCCTCTGATGACTTTACCTATTATTCGTATTCATATGGTGGCAAGAATGTGGAATTGCAGGAAAGGAACCGGGGATTCCGGGATTCTATGAATACTATTTTTTTCAACTGCTGAGTCTTTGTGATAGGAATGCTGTAGCCTCAGTAAGTGTAATTTCACCTTGCTACTTTATGGAAACTAGGTAGCTGATTTTAACTGTCTCTGTAAAATTCCAAAATAGCATAAGAGGAAAGTGACCACTCTGTCTCTCTCTTTCACTCTCACACATCACATAATAGAACATGATAAAAATAAAAATATGTCCATGGAAATTATTCTAGATCACAGAAGTATACATTTAAAACATCACTCCTTCAAGGCACCTGGGTGGCTCAGTCGGTTGAGCGTCTGACTCTTGCTTTCAGCCGAGGTCATTATCTCATAATTTGCGAGATCAAGCCCTGAGTCAGCTCTGTGTTGATGGTGCAGAGTCTGCTTGGGATTCTCTCTCTTTCTCCCCTCCCCTGCTCACTCGCTCGCTCTCTCTCTCAAAATAAATAAATGAACTTAAAAAACGAAAACACCATCCCTTCATGATGAGATATTAAAGACTTAGTTTAATTTAGATTAATCTTTGAATTTGATATTTAGAAGTATTTGAAAGTGATTTGATGGGCCAGGGATCACACTTTGTTATATAATGGTTCAGTTTAAGTATATCCTCTTGCAGTGATAAAACTCATGGGCTATGGAATTCAGTAAACTTGGATTTGAATCTTTCCTCTGAGGCTTATAAGGACTGGTTTGAGATATTTACATTCTTTGAGTCTCAAGTTTCTCAACTGTAAAATGAGGATGTTATGAAGGCTACTTCAAAAATGGGTATTCATGCGAGGCACGTCACATATTTTTTGTTACAAAATACGTGTGCAATCATTCCTGGCTACTGTTGGTGGTGGTGGTGGTGCAGTTTAGTTCTTTCGCTGGTTCTACTCTTTACTCCAAGAACAAAGCACCATTTAAGCATTTTTTTAAAAAGACAAAGCTTACATGGAAGACTTCCTCCCAGTTTACTTAAGGAGATGGAATGTGGCCCATTGGACAGCCATGTGCTAGAGAGCAGGATTCCGCTATACATTAAGTCATTCATATGTGATTTGCTATAGCTGCTCCATACAACACTTTTTTTAATTAAAATACTTAGAAAGAACTAATATCCCCTACTGGGTGGATCGTATCTCTGTCACAGCCAAGACTCACACAGTGTGTATTAAAACAAGATTAAGGTGTAAATTAGAATCAGTTCTACAGGTACGTGTGACTACTCTGTCACTAAATTGGAATCTTCCTACTGGTTTGTTTAAAAAAGAACTCCAAAGTAATGTCTGATTTGCATGTTGTCAGAAGCTTGTGGGAGCCTTAAACTTGCAGTTTAAAAATAATACCTCCATGTAAAAACTAGCATGATGATGAATGTAGCACCATTAGGGGTCAAGGCAAATTCTAGAGGGAATGGTAACTATTAATGGTGACCCTTTGTAAGTTTTGGGCAAGTTGTATTCTCAATAGAGAACATTTAATATCCTGATTTGGGGGTGGAGGGAACTTCTCTTCAGCGTAGAGGTGACTGAGAATAAAGTTAAGCATTGCATACATTGGGTGTGTATCAAGTGATAACTAGATGGGCTTGAAATTGTCCATAACTGCATTTGAACCCCAGGTTTATTACTCATTAGCTGTTTAATTTCAGACAAGTTACATAGCCTCTCACACTCAGCTTTCTTGTTTGTAAGATGGAGCTAAAAATACATTACTTGCAGAGAGGTTATAAGGATCAAGAACAAAAATATATGTAAAACATTTCTTGTAGGAACTGACATATAAGAAGCGCTCTGTAAGTTGCTGCTTTTAATCTTCATGGTTCGTATTAAGTATTGCATTTTAACTGACATTTAACCAGCAGCTAATGAGCTATGAAAGTTTTAGTTAACTAATAATTAATGAGGTGTAATAGTTTTTAAGCTGTGAGAATTACCACCACTTCCTCCCCGGCCATGCTCATCGACTTGAGATTCTACAGGTGAGAACACACATCAGCTGATTGTCTGGACTCAGCCAGCTTGACTTTGCCCAAAGACCCAAGAAGAACCCTCTGACTCTTGAGCAGAGTATCATAATTTCATCTCAATCTAGGATGGAGAAGGCTCTGCTTCTTTAGCTGATTTTGGTTTGCCAACCCCGTTGTGAACGAATGAGAGTGGAGGACTATTAGATACAGCCAACACCTCTGGCAATCATCCAGGTCATTCTAACAAAGAGGAGCTCTACTGGGGCCAGACTGGAGTAGAACACAAAACTGGGGTTTAGGATACCAGGACGGTCACCTCTACCTCTCCTTGCACGGTACCCTTCCTGTGGTCTTACCATCACATTTACAAATACAGAGAGGCTCTGGTTTATACTATGTCCCACTTCCAAAGTTCCTTTACTCAGATGAGTGTGAGTCCTTTTGTCATCACCCGGAGTCTCTGGGTGTTGAATGGCAAGTGTGGGAGCTAAGCAGAGAAGTGACTCATTTTTAATTGATATTTTAAACAAAGTTTCTTGGCGGTGGCCATGCGGTGTGTCCCTAACCTCTCTCGTTAGAGAGCCTGAGCTTGTATCGGCTCATTAATTCAGACAGCTTGCCCTTTGACTTCACGTCCATGTGTGATGTTCCAGATTTCACTTCTGCTGTGTAATTTAAGAGGAGAGACATACCACATTTTTTATTGGAGGACTTAGGTCTTTCAGAGTAACTCTGGGTCTGAGTTTCATTTTAATGAGACAGTGCCAGCAGGGGGAAGAAAACATACAGGATGCCATTACTTCAAAGAAAGTCCCCCAAAGCCATTGGTCCAACATAGTTACTTAAGAAGTTGCAAATTATAAATTAAGGTAGACATTGACAAAGAGCTTGAGTTGTCAAATCAGAATTTGCCAGGGAATTTTGCAAATCACAACATTTTTGCACTGATAATGAAAAGTGACAGCTTCCTTCTGCTTAGATGGGAAATCCAGCATCTTTACTTATGCAGTTTACATGGACTAATGAATGTTTTGTGTTAGGGCCTCTCCCTTTCAGGGAACAGAGCTTCACCTTTCTAATATCATTGAATTAGCTGCCAGCTTATGGAAAATTTTATGTTAGCGTTGGTCCTAATAGATAATTTAAAGAAATGTTGAAAAAACATACTTAATTAAAATAGTATGAAAACAAAAAGCATGCCTTAGCTTTAAGGTTGTGGGTACATACAGTTGTATATGTATAATTTATTTTAATGAGCTAAAGTCAAAGGGACCTTCTGTGTGCTTAGGATATCTTCTTATAATATTGCTGAACTCTGTCCAAAATTGACTTAGGCTTTCTTTTTTCTTCACTGCAGAAATAATTCATAGTCTTTGAACTATACATATAATATATGTGATCACCTAAGAGTAATCCATGTGTACTCTGAAAACAATGCTAATCTTTCTTTTAGAGAACTACAGAGTCTTAGATATTTCCCTCTGGATTGGAAAACAGCTAGCTCCTTTCTAGTAAGCATGCGTCTCTTCTTTCATCCTTTCCACAGGCCCTCGGGTACATGCTATCAGGAAGCTTACAGAACAAATTCCCAGCAGCCTGCTCCCTTGCATGTCTGCATATCATTTGTGAGTTGGAGGCTGAGGGTAGTTTGCAGGTCACCACTCAGATTGGTGTTTCAGTGTTGTGCCTCGGTTGGATTGTAGGTTGGACATAGCTCACGCCGCATGCACCATGATTTCATCTTTTCTGTGTGCGTTTTACAATGGGAGAATCTTATTTCTTAACAAACAACTATACATATTGGCTTCAATGGAATTTGCCTATGAAAGGATATGAATCTGACCTTCATATATGAGAGTGCTGTCCTACATAGAATTTGCATGATAACAGAATTTATTCCGCTTGAGATCGTGTGATATTTGAATGAAGAGGAATATAAAGGCAATGCAGAATGACAGAGTTATGGCTAAATACTCAGGGTGAAGGATGAGAGACAGGAACTCTGAAATACTATCTTTGTCCCCAAGTATTTTATTGTTCCTGGAAATATAAGGAATTATCTTTGAACGACTACTTTTTCTGGTAGAACTTTTCAGTGGTATGTGTAAGGTACCACACTGCGGAGGCCCCTTAGGCAGTCTGAATGGTAGTAGGTCATGTGGCATCATTTGTGCGTAATAATACAGCCAGGCATCTTTGCATAAGCTCATCTTCCAATTTCATTACCTTGTTTCCCTAATATACTCTTAAACATGAGTACTTCAGGGAGAGAAAATTGAGTGTTAACACAAAGGAGTCATTTATTATTTCTATTTTTTATAATTTCCCAGAACTCCAATATTATTTTAGAAGATGCAGATATTACTATAAGAACTCAAAGATCCAGAAACCTGTTGAGAGGCTGTGTTGTCATTTTATTTATTTTTTTTTTGGTGTCCCTCTCTATAAATAGAGATATATTAGGATATAATTGATCATCTTTCCCTACACTGTGGATGCCTCTGGCTATGAAACCTATAGATCTCAGTGCAAAATTGGACATCATCCTTATGAGCAACCTTGACTGCTTCCTATTTATGAAAGGTTTGTTGGGGCTTTGAGAGTAGTTGTGCACATGTGCGTATGTGTGTGGCAGGCTGGGTTGTGGGAAATGGCACTGGGATGGAGTCTGAGGCAAAGGATGTCAGTAGGTCTCAGCACCCATGAAAGGAAGTGGTGGACACAGAACTGGACACAGGAGAGTTTGGACTGTAAGGCAGGTCTTACAAAGTATCACCCAACCCACGATGCTGGTGTAAATACTATCCACCAAGGCTATTCCGCAGTCTTAGAAATGGCAGTGCCCTTACACATCTGCCTTACTGAGTTAAGAGATGCTGGCTACCCAGGAAGGGTGTGACCTCTACGGAAGTAGCTCTCTGTTCCTGGGGCCCATTTGAAATAGCTGGTGGCTGGACACTGTTTGCAGACCACCTGCCTCACAGTTGGGCAGTAAGTCCTTCCTTGAAGGGGAATTTGAGCATATTTGGTGCATATATGTGTCTACTGCAATATGTGTGTGTCTTCTTGTCCCCACCGCACCTCCACACAGACCTAGTTTAGCATGAAACTGTGGTCTTCCTGAATGACAGGCAGCCCATACAAGATTATCTGACCTTTTTTTTTATTCATACCACAGTCAACCATCAGGAGGGCTCTGGACTCTGCCAAGAATGTAGCAAGCCAATTTGACCTTTAGAGAAAAAATCCAAAATCCAGTTAGGCCAGTAAAACGATTTTGCAGTATTGGTTTCTGGGTATTTTGATATAATGGGAATGTGAAGCAGCTACCAAATGATGTTTAATGAGCTGTTATTTTACGTCCTAAGTGATTTTTTTAGCCTAATATCTCATTTCAATCTTACAACAACTCTCTGAAGTCAAAGGTGTTATCACCCTATTTACAGATGGGGAAACTGAGGCTCTGTGAAGTTTTTAAGGTCCCAGAGCTATCAAGTAGTCAGGCAGGGATATAAACCCATGTGGTCTAGCCTCATGACAGTATTAATCATCCCCTGAGGGCTTGGCCATTTTTATGAACGGATGCTCTGGGGACATTGCCTCGCAAAAGACAACAGAATAAACATCTGTGCGTCTTCGGCACTTAGGATCAAGCAGTATCAGTCATAGCCTCTGCCCTGAAGAAACTGATAAGGCAAGATTTCTACACATAAAGTTATCAAGAAACAGCATGGGAACTCCCACATACATGCTGAAGACACAGCAGTCGATTTTTAACTCCATCAGGTAGGAGACGCGGGCTGTCCAGGAAAGCAGTCCATTGCCAACATTTACAAACTAGGAGATTTCATGATTTGTGGTTTCTCTTCTTAAACAGTACCATATCTGGTCACACAGAGGCCTCATTCCTATAAGGAGGCAACCTGCTGGAGGTGGGAACATTTGCCCCTCTTAAAGGACCCTGCTGGCAGCTGTGCTGGTCAGTTCAGTAGGGACACAGACCTAAGACTTAATCTTCTAATGACAACATTGCATTTTGGCTCTCTGGATGGGAAGCAGAGATCTGCAAGATGGAGGAGGTGCCCTTTTTTCAAGATACAAGCTAAGCTAGAAGTCAGGATTTCACCTTGGCCTTCTTTTTTAATTACCAAGAACCAAAAGGGCACAGAGCAGGCTGAGTGACAGCTCTGCCCTCTGCTGACCCTTCCTGTAGTCGTTCTACAGTCCCCACTCACCGCGGCCTGTGTGCTGAGGGCTTTAACTGAAAGTGAGAAGTGAGATCTGGTGGTGAAACATGACGCTGAAAAACTCCATGAAAGAAATCATCTTTAAGAGTGAGGTTTAATGCCGACTTCTCCCCTGAGGGGCCTTGTCACTTCAAGCCTTTAATACCAGGCCTGACAAATATTTAGAAAATGTTCAGCCGGAACCATTTTGCACAAGGAGAGGACAAGATGTCCTGATAGATTTTTTTTCTCCTTCATCTTTAATATCTATGATCCTCTGAATCCTTCTAAGGAAACATAGATCTCAGAGGCTATTCTCTGGCTGGCGTCTGGTGTGAGGAGAGAGAGAGAATGGAGCGGGATCTTCCCAGAAGACGGGGTGGGAGATAAGGAGGCCTCCCTACGTGTGCAGGCAAGTGGAAAGGAGCCTCTTGGTGGGCTTAACCTTGTAAGCAGGAGCTGTCCAGAGGCGCAGTAGGAGCAAGGCGGTGATTCTTCACTGATGAGTGTTTAAGTACTTACTTACTGGGGGAAGTGAAAACTTAGGGAAAAGTCTGGCTGTGCTCCTGAGGTGTACATAGAACCCCGGGGGATCTGGCGGTGAGGTCACAGCCATCATGGTGTGTGGGTGGGCTGTTAAGGATGAGACACCACATAGGGCACTGGTTTTCTTCTTTCTTTTCTGGACTGTTCCAGACCTTTTGTTTGTTAAATAATTAAAGCTTGCTTACTCTGATCCTAAATATATAAGGAAGACTGATCCAGGTGACATCGTTCTGGAGGGAGCCTAGATAGAGGGAGACTGAAGGCCTGACAACCTGGCCTCCTCTTGTTCCCTACCCCTGCCTTCTAAGGCACTGTCAACAATTTGAGGGCTCCACCAAAGGCAGACAGGACAACTCTTGGAACAAATTGGAACATGTTCAGATATTTTTATTTAAACCCCCTAATGACACTATAGAGAGAATAGAATTAATCTTTATTTTACAAGTAGGGAAACTGAAATGTGGAAAGGCTGTACGGCTCATATATCTACCTGTGTGCAGGTATTGAAGCTGGGAGGTGAAGCAGGTTTCTGGGCCTAAACCACAGCTCCCCAGCCTAGTGCACGCACTAGTGCCCCACACCGGAGCAGACTGGCCTGAGTGGGGAAGGCCTTGATGTCCATGCAGGAGCTGAGCTGGGCCTTGGAATCTACTTGCAGTTCAAGTCCATGTAGGGACTAGTAGGGACTTTGCAGTGGGGAAAAAACACAGGAGCAAAAGAGTGCATGAGGCATGAAAAGTAGTTTTGGGGTTTGTGAGGGGCTTGGAATCAACACAAGGGAACTTTGAGCTCTGCCTGAGAGATAATGAAGGCGGAATCACTAGAGTCATAAGCAGAATAGGGTCAAAAAGAGGGTTTGAGGCAGTTTGTGTGGCCTTGGAGAGCAGGAGATGCACATGGAGGGTGAGGCTGAGGCCAGGGGACCCAGCTGGGGCGGCTGTGAAATCCCAGCATGGGCTGAGGAGGATGTGGGCTGGCTGGGAGGGCTGGAGGGGCAGGGAGCCTTTAATGTTCATTTATTTTTAAGAGAGAGAGAGAGAGAGAGAGAGAGAGAGCAAGCAGGGGAGGGGTAGAAAGAGAGGAAGACACAAAAACCAAAGCAGGCTCTGGGCTCTGAGTTGTCAGCACAGATCCTGACACAGGGCTTGAACCCACGAACCGCAGGATCATGACCTGAGCCAAAGTCAGACACTTAACAACTGAGCCACCAAGTCGCCCCTAGCAGGGGGCCTCTCAAAGGCAGTGGCAAGACAGGGTGAGGGAGTGGCTTTGGAGGTGGGTAAAGAGGTTAGAGACAGAGAAACTTCCAGAATTCAAATCTGGAACAGTGGGTGGATATGGTGGTGGATGCCAGTGAACGTTGACCTTGTGCCTACTGGATGCCGGGCACGGTCTGAACTCTTTACACATGCTACCTGACTTAACCCGCCCACAGTCGTCTGGAGCAGATACTGAGATTATTCCCATTTTACACTGGAGAAAACTTGGGTACAGAGAGATTGAGAGGTTCAGGAACTTGCCCATGATGTCATAGCCGAGAGATATTGGGGGCAACATTCACACTCAGGCTGGTTGGCCCCAACTCCCTTCCCTTAGCCACTGTGCTAAACTACCGCCCATAGAAAATAAACCAGTGCTGGAAAGACCTTTGGCAAGTTTTGACACAGGAAACTGATTCTCTCAAATTTTGTGTATTTTGTAAGCCAGCATTGCTCAAATCGCATTCAAGGGGATATCTATAAAAGAGATCTTGAAAATATATGTTGGTTTGTGAAATAGAGACTTAGAATTAATCAGGCTTCTACACTCCAGGACTCCTCAGGCACTTTTTAGTGGGATAACGTGCCCTAAGAATTGCCGGGAGGAGTCTGCAGAATGGCAGTTTCCTAAGCAAATTTGAAAAGCATAACTTTTCTTTCTTTCTCCATAGAAAATTAGCTTGTATTTCTCCAAGCACAAGTGTTGTGCAGAATATAATTTAGGAAACGATAGCATAGACATTTTGTGAGCTGGGGACCAGAAATAGCCCTAGAATGAGTCAAAACCAACCATTTGGAAGGAAGGGAGCGTCTTAATTAGGAGCAGGGCCAGTCCAGCTCCTGCAGGGGCCTCATTCACCCATCGCTCAGGCTTGGCATCACGCTCAAGCCTCCCCGCCCAGTCCCTGCTTTTCCCTTGATCTGTGGCTTCCTGCTGAGTCCATGACTAAGGCGCATGGCAGGCGTCTTTCTCCCTGGAAGGAGTGCCTGCACCTGTTAGCTGCCTGGGCCCAATTACTCTCACAAATTTGGACTTGAGCTGCCACACGGATACAGCAATCCTTCAGCCTCTTCAGTCCATAATAATGTGATTTCCAATGGCATTTCTAAAAAGGGCATGTTCCACACTCTGACACAGGAGGAGAACCTTAGGGCGAAGCTTATCGGGCAGGTGCAGGGGTCAGCTGCCCCGTAGCGAGGAGACTAGGGAAGGAAGACAGAACCGACGAGGGTTTGCTGGGCACTGTCACATCTGACGTTCTTGCCAGCCAGCACCCACCTACTGGGTCTCCCACTGAGTTAGCTGAGCCTGTTAACAAACGTGTCGAACCAGCACTAAGTGCCTTTGAAGGGGCACAGTATGGCTTGTCTTCTTCATTAAGCACGAGTCCCGAAGGATGAGAAGGGCCAGCCTAACTATGGGGTGGCACAGAGCAGCCCAGTCTGAGAAATTTTGAGAGAATTGTGAACTGTCTAGTAGATACTTTCTCCTCTCCTCTCAGGATTCAGTGGTACTTCCTACTGTCTCAAATCTCCTTGACCTATGAGCCTTATCCATTCAATGAACCCAGGGAGGACTTTATCTAGGGTCTGCTGTCTTTGTTGGTGTTCATGAATAGTCTTGATTTAAGGCCCTATAGGAAGTGAGGGAGAATGGTAGGAATCTGGATGCCCATGCAGACAGGACGCTCTGGGGCCATTTACGAACCATTTTCTCTTAGATGGTTTGTGCCCCTTTGCTTTACTCTCAATCTATCACTACTCCAGATGTTGCCTCCTGGTAGGTCAAGACCTGGCATTTCATGTGTGGAAACTGAGGCAGAACTTCCTGTGGAATCAGGTTTGCTCATGACAGGTCTGGTTAACATCTATAAAAATGTGAGCAATTCTAGCTTCAGTGTAGGACCCCTGGCTCTTTGGTCTTTGCAAGTGCACAAGAAATGATCCATGGAAAGGCTCTCCTTATTAAAAAGGTGATTGAAGATTAGGAGAGACTCATATTGGGTGCAAAATAGCATTGAGCAGACGAGATAGGAAAAGAGAAAGCTCCGTCAATGAACCACAGGAATATTATTATTCCTATGTTATTTGCACTGAAAGAAATGTTCAGATCTTATTCTGACTTCCAAAACAGTACCCAGATCATAAAGGCCTAGTCCATTGAAAAGGAAAAGTACAAAATCTATGGGAATGGCTGTTTTGGCACAGGCTGATATAAGGCAGAGGCCTTTGATCCACACAATCAATGTGGCAAGAGCAGATTGTAACTCCAGGGAAAGGTTGTCTTGCAAAAACAGTAGACTGGGGTGTTTACAGAACAAGATCAGCCCATTTATATACATTTGGCTTGATTAAATGCTATCTGAAGAAAAAAACCAGAAATACCACCAACTGTACAATGTATTCATTAATTTAAAACCATTTGGGAATTCTTTGAGACAATGGAATGATTTCTTGCTTTCTAATAATTCAATTAACTTTTATGTAGCTTGATAGAGATATTGATCTTTTGTAACTGTGAATTTATGCATAGATATGTCCTTGTAGGCGTGCATCTCTCTCTCAATTGTTTAACACCTATTTTAAGTAACCTGTGGCTTGTTCTGTACATGCAGCCCTGTGCCATGGGCTGACTCATTGAAAGGACAGCCAAAGTCTGTGGCTGTGTTGGGTAAAAGGAGGAGTGCGGGGTAGTGACTGGAACACGGGCTCCAGATTGAGTAGGCCTGGCGTCTTTCTGGCTTCCTTCCTTCTTTGATTTGGGCAAGCTTCTTAATCTAAGTCTCAGTGTTTTCATCTGTCAAAAAGAGATAATAATCTAAACAATCAACCTAAGGATTCAATGAGATAATCTACATAAGGCACTCAGTAGAGTGCCAAGCACATAGTGACTGACTATTATTACTGTCATCATCATCATCACATCATCACCATCATCAGAGGTAATGAATATGGTAATAATCGTATCAGTATTATATCATTGTTATTTCATAGCAATAATGCTTAAAAACATGAAGGGGTAAGGATTTTTGAATGCCTTCTCTATTCCTGGCATGCTTCTGAGCTATTCTCAAGCACAGCTTCACAAGAACCTTATGAGACAGGATTATAACCCCCCATTTAACAGACGAAGTAACTAAGGTTCATAGAGTGTAATAGCTTGCTGGGGTCACATAATTAGGAAGAGGTAGCTTAGGTCTTTCTGCCCAGGTAGGCTGCCTACAGAGCCTAGGTTCTTAGTAACACACCCCATGCTTCTGGCAATAATGCACAACTGTGGCTCACATCAACATTTCTTTGGAACCAGAGTGAGTGGACAGGTTATAAATGCCAGGACCCCCCTTCTGCTTCATCCTATGCAGCTGGGGGAAGGCAGGCACACTGTTTTGAGAGCACCAGCCTTGACCCCACATTGTGTATAAATCACCCAGTGAACAAATGACCCAATTATAAAGGTTCGCTGCTGTGCATCATTGGAGCGTCCTGCAGTGCTTAAGTGTAAGTCTCTTTGAGGCCCAGTGTTATTCCTTTGCAAAAAGCCTCACTCAGAGGTCTGCTAGGGTGGCTGCCTGTGCTGTAGTTGGCCTGGTCCACAGATAATGAGGAAATTTATATCTGCAGAATTATGATGTTGCATTTAGGGTTTAGAATATGGGAGAATGGGGGAGTTGGAATATTTTTCTTATAATGATTAAATTTAGGCCTGTTCAAAAAAAAGTACACACAGCAAAATCCCGGAGATTTTCAGCAACTTTTGATTCTTTTTAGAATTGCAGTGTAACTTTTCTAGGAAACATGTTTCACATGGCACATTTCAGAGCCCCTAACCAGAGAACCAGTGACACATGGACTTAGCATGAAGGGTATCTTGGAGTATCTGAACATGTTTCATTGGAAGTCAGATACTTATTCCCAGCTTTTACCACAAATGAAAAATTGCCTAGAATTTTTTTTTCTTTCTACTTGGGGATGTGGATAACCTAATTGGCTCTCTACAACTTCTCCAATGGAGTAGATTCACAAATAAATGTGTGTAAGTTAGCGTTTTTGTCCAACTATCACACTTCAGATTTCTTTGAGGATCTTAGCTGTTGATAGAGATTGTCAAGGTAAGTTGTGCTATTCTGGGTAATACCTTCCCTCCATTTTGGTACCGCGACACATATACTTGATTTCCTCCTCACACAAATTGTGTTGAGGCCCTAGGCTCTCTCCGGCTTCCTTACAAGGAATTAGGCCTTGTATATCTTCTAATTCTCACATCGGGACAAGTAGCTTCCACCTTACTAAGGCAAGGAAAGAAAGAGCAAGAGGGTCATGTGCTGGCTTTTAAATTCTTTGGTCCTTAATACAGCGTTTTCACTCAGAGTCCATTGGTCAAGACAGGTCAGGGTGGGCCCCTTATCTGCAAAGGACTTTTAAATGCAGTTGAACATTTGGACATCCACCCATGTAGGCCATGTCTCTTCGGTACCTTGTAATCAATTCCACTTTCCAAGGATAGTGAAGGTACCAGATGATGCATTATCTAAACATTATAACTAAGGAATATGGGATAAAGAGCAGACATGGACTCTCTTGGCTGAGTCTTGCATGTTTTCTCCTACATATCTGGTACAGAGATATAGGAATGTAGAGGCACAGGAATGTTGCAAAACCATAGGGAAATGAAACATTTAACTTCTCTTGCCTGAGATCTTGATTTGTGAATACGAATCCTTTAGTTAGAAACACATGGATTCAGGGTGGATCTGTCAGTTGGGTGGTTCAGTCGATTGAGCATCTGACTTCAGCCCAGGTCATAATCTCATGGCCCATGGGTTCAAGTCCCATGTCGGGCTCTGCTCTGACAGCTCAGAGCTGGGGCCTGCCTTGGATTTTGTGTCTTTGTTTCTCCCCATCTCTGCTTGTACTCAGCCTCTCTCTGTCTCTCAAAAATGAATAAACGTTTAAAAAAATTTAGAACCACATGGATCCATATGGAACAAAAATAAATTTTCAAGGGCTAAGGCAGAGATTGTCACAACCTGTTTCTATCCTTGTCTACACTTGAAATTGATGTTTAGTTTCGTGTTGTTTAACCAGCCGGATATGATTTTTGTAATTAACCATTACCTACTTCTTGATATCCAGTTGGTATCATATACTTGTAAAACACAATTCTGCATTCACTTTTCATCTTTTAATCCTTTTATGATTGTTTCTCACAGCATTGTGATGATTAAACTAGAGAGCCTTTCAAACACTTAAGATTTGCTTTCTTTCTTGGCAAGTTCATATAACACCAGATGAGTTGCTTGAGTAAATTTGTCTTATTAGCTAGGTGACTTAGTGACCACACACACACACACACACACACACACACACACACGCACGCACAAGGCAATTTTGTAACCCTCTATTCTTTAAAAGCGCAAAACTCAACAGGCTGCTTACTTTTGAAAAATCACATATAATATCAGAAAGATATTTTCCCATAAATCTATCTTAACCAAGGATGTAACATGGTTGAAACAATGTTTTTCAGTGAATGGTAAGTTAATTTTCTTGGTTCGAAGTCTTAATGGAATTTGTCCCCTAAACTCAGGCAAGTGCTTGGTGACACTTAGGGGAACATGTCACATGTAGCTATTTGGAAACATTGCATCTATTAATTTTTAAAAAATTAATGCTTATTTATTTTTGAGAGAGAGAGACAGACTATGAGCAGGGGAAAGGCAGAGAGAGAGGGAGAAACAGAATCCAAAGCAGGCTCTAGACTCTAAGCTGTCAGCACAGAGCCTGACGCAGGGCTTGAACCCACGAACTGTGACCATGACCTGAGCTGCAGTTGGGTGTTTAACCAACTGGGCCGCCCAGGCGCCTCAGCATTTCTCTTTTAAAAGATGCAAACTTTGGGCTGCCTGGGTGGCTCAGTTGGCTGAGTGTCCACCTCTTGATTTCAGCTCAGGTCGTGATCCCAGGGGTGTGGAGTTGAATTTCATGTCGGGCTCCGTGCTGAGTATGGAGCCTGCATGCAGAGCCACTCTCCCTCTGCCCCCTCCCCAACTCATGTGGCCTCTCTTCAAATATAAATAAATAAACAAACAGACAAATAAAGCAGACTTCAAATAACCACTCTTTATCATCTGCACGCACATACACTTGAGACTGAGATGATTTTGCTTAAGAGTGTGAAGTTGTCAGTGACTAAGAGATACATCAAATGTTCTTTGAGAGTTGTAGCAGAAAACCAAAATTATATCGATTTCTTAGAAGTTACTGAAGCAACACGGTAACTTTCATTCTAGATTTTCCTACTTACTAGACTCCATGCCAAGGGGAAAATGTCTTCAGTCCTGGAAGCAAGAAAGTGTAGTTTATTTCTTTTGCTTTGTTTCTTGTTTTTTGATGATTATCTTTAAAAAGCTACATGAGGTAGAGAAAAGGATCACAGTCTGACAGTAGAGTTCAAACATGAAAAATCAAATGAAACATCTATCTTTGCCTTCAACTCCAAATAATCCGTTGTGTTTCTTCCTTGTTCACAGAATTGAACACTTGTGTTATTCCATGATGTTGTCTAAGTATGGGTTTTAGTTTAGTTTTATGGAAGATCAAAAAGGAGTTGTATAGAAGCCGCTTGAAATGGAATAGAGATGGATCTCTAAGTGCTTCTTTAATGTGGGATGTTGTAATTCATTTCAGGATGAGCGATTTGTGATCAAACGTCACATTTGCAGAGAGCAGTGGATTAAAATGATAAAGATTAGATGGTGTGGAAGGTACATCCAACACACATCACTTTAAAGACAGACTTTAAAATTACATATTACCTGCTTATCTCCTGTGTCTGTGCCTATACAACCAAAAAAAAGATGAAAATCGCACACTTCTGGCAATTCCAAAATGTTAATTTATCACATCATGGTTAATTTATCACTCCTTGGCATCAGACAAACATGAGTTTAAATACTTGCCCACCAATTCCCAGGTGAGTGACACCTTGTGTTTTCGCTTCTCTGGGGCCTCAGTTGCCTCACTGAAATTGAATAGGGATACTGAGAGTATTCACTGTAGTGATTAAATCAGAGCATGCATGTAAAGCATTCATTATAGCAACTCTCAGTATCAACACTTATGTGAGTAGTAATATCCATACATACTCCACCACCCCCAGCAGAATGACATTTGATGCCACGTTAACTGTACTTTATGTTGTCCTGCAGCACAGTACTTTGTATCCAGCAGACAATCAGTAATTATTTGTTGGTATTCTGTCATAGAAATGTCTGTTATTTTTGTCATCATTGATTTTAGATGTCATTCTCTTGGACTGTGTTATTCCAATTTAACCTATCAGTTTATTCCAATTTAATCCATCACGGTTGAATAACTGACCAGTACAGTGAAAAGAAATCAGTCAAACTTATTCTCTGACTGCAGTGCCTAATTTTAGCTTACAATGTGGAGGTAGGATTAGATCAGAGGCTGAGCTCAGGTGGCCCCAAACATGAATGCAGGATATCATTTGTGCTTTGAAATGTACATTGCACAGCATGGTATAAGACTCAAAAGCACTTAGTAAATATTCATTTACTGGCTTGTTAATGACTGGCATAGAAGACATATTTGACAGCTAATTTTTACTGTAAAATGTCAATGGCTTTAATTGTGTGAAAGGATTTCGAAATCTGATGAATGAGGCATATAGGAAGGAAAGTGTACCATCCTTGAGAGAGCCCTTAAGACAAGACAAAGGAGACTGATTATTTGCTACATGGACCTTCAGTGTAAAAGAACAAAAACAAAAACAAAGCAAAACAAAACAAAAAAAACCAAACTTGCAGTTGTTATCAAGAAAAGCCGTTTTAGAACCATGTGAGGAATATGGAAATGGGCAGGGATGATTTTGATTGTTACATTGATCATTGGGTTCAGGGCAGCACTACTAGCAATTGGAGAACAGGGTCCAGGCAAGACAGATCCCTACCTTGATGGAGTTTATATTCTAGACATAGGCAGTAAGCCATAAGCATAATAAATGGGTGTAGTATGCATTAGGCTAGAAGACGATATATGAGATGGATTAAAAAAACAGGTTAAGGGGCATAGGATTGCTAAAAACAACAACAACAACAACAACAACAACAAAGGAACATATATCACCATTTGAAAGTAGGGTGGTCAGAGTAGAAGAGAATCATTGAGTTAGCTGTTGATACCCTCCCATTTAATCTGTATATAGAAATATACTAATGAATAAAATCGAAGATAGCAAAAAGATTCAAGTTTTGGAGGATGCTCAGAGCTGTGGCAGGATAGGGAAATGAGTTTCAGCTGTCAAGATTCCTTGATTTAAGCAAGAAAGCAGCCTTAGGGACATTATAGTAATGATGGATGGAGGGTGGATAGATGGATGGATGGATGGATGGATGGATATAAATTTGCCATGGAAATGCTCATTAAAAAGTCAGTAAAGACTATCAAAATCTCTTGTGTTGGGATGCAGTCACTTTATGAATTCAGACTGCCAGCTCTTTTGGGGGGTGCTTGCAAAGGCTGCCCCAGAACTGATTGGACAGATGGTTTTCTGGGAACCACAGGATCTCATTGACTTGTGCCCTTTATCAAAGGCCCCCAGAGAGCCATGAGTCCTGTCTAGAACAAGACTCACTGATACATAAGATACTGAGGACTTCTTTCAAAACTATATATATATATATA
>NC_043711.1:26693949-26808862 GCF_006229205.1 Suricata suricatta | reverse complement strand
ATGTCCCTCAAAAATTAGTCTCCACTTCAGGGATGAAGAGGAATGGATGGAGGAAGAAAGGAGGAAGCGGTTGGAAGAAAGAAAAGAACAGGCAGAGAAATTTTGGAAGCTAGAAACTGGTGGTGCACATTTAAATTACTTTCACTGTATTGATGTAACACATTGAGCCTTCAGGTAGGGTCTTACTTGTATTTCCCTAAGAGAAGGGAGGGCTCTCTTCTCCCTCTGTAAGGTACTTCTTTGGAAGTATCAAAGGCCACCCAAATTGAACACCCTTGCCACTAAGATTGCAGAAAGAATGTAGCATAATATGGAATTTCCACAACCTTTTTTACATGGATTTTGCTGCATGACTGTGCGAAAGTTATCAACCGGTCTATCAATTTAGAGGCTGACCTACTTTCCCTGGATATTCAACAATATGATTATAACATCAGATAATAGGGGCTCAGTGTATCAGGTGTTGTATTAGACACCTCACACATGCTGCTACCTTCAGTATAGACATTAGCTCTCAAGGATCCACAGCAGGTCAGTTACCCAGTGGGAGGTCCCCTGACTCAGTGTCTACACTGTTCTTCTTTTCTTGTCTTTCTTCTTCCCTTCCTTCTTTAATTCCCTCCTTCCTTCATTTCCTTCCCCGTTCTTTGTCTTCTCTTCTTTGCTCCTTTTCTCTCCCTCTCCATATATATGGAGAGGGCAACTCTCTGAAAATTGTTCTGAGGGGAACCTAGGTGATTGAGTCGGTTAAGCGTCTGGCTTCGGTTCAGGTCATGATCTCATGGTTCATGGGTTCGAGCCCCGCATCAGGCTCTGTGTTGACAGCTGGCTCAGAGTCTGGAGCCTGCTTCAGATTCTGTATCTCCCTCTCTCTCCAACCCTCCCCTGCTCACACTGTCTCTCTCTGTCTCTCAAAATAAAAAGAAAAAACATAAAAATTGTTCTGATCTTGGCATTAAATGCTTTACTGGTTGGTGCATGGCAGGGCAGGCTCAGTGGTTGTTGGGTGCCAGGCGCTGGTGAGCCAGCTTTGTTTGCACTGCCAGGCTCTGTCATTGCTGAACCGAGGGGGAACTCTGCAAGGCAGGGGCGACACCAGCTAGCATCCCATCTGCTCTGTGGGAAAATCATATTGCACTTCCCAGGGAGTGGGTGTGAGGAAACCACATGAAGAGGCAAAACTGCAGCTGTCTCCTTGCAGATGATGGGTATTGGGTATTTTCCTATGGTCGTCTCCAAAGGAAGCTGGCAGGAAGCATCCAGTCTCCAGAGCATTCTCTCCACCTCCTCGGCCTAGCAAAGACCACCCCAAAAGCCTATACCAGTTGCTCTGCTTCCACACAAATATTATTTATTTTTATGTTCTTTCCCCCCTTATGATTACTTCTTGGGCTCATTTGTTTATCAGTCCCTTAACTGATGGGGTTCCTCAGAGTTTTTTCTTTAGCCCACTTGCCACCATGTGTGGTCTGGTCTGGTCAGCTCCCTGACTTTTCCCATTCCTAGACGGTAGTCCCTAAGCTTTTATCTCCAGCCTCTACCTCTCTCCTGAATATTAGATTCATATCTAATCCATATCCAGTTGCTTGCTGCGCATCTTTATCTGCACTTTGAATTCAGAAAGTCTTTAACTTGATCTTACCTTCCTATAATCAACTTTTTTTCATGAGCCTCATCTTGGTTAATGGCATTCACCCAAACCTCCAAGTTGGAAATATGAAACTGAATTCTTTTGTCATTCTCTTATTTCATACAATGAGTCAGTCAGAAAAGTGTTTGGATACACCAAGGTCTCTCACCTTACTCTTTTCTCTTGCTCTGATTCAAACCACCCTCACCATTCTAATTTGGCTCCCTTTCCCCTTTTCTGTATCACCAGTAGACACTCTATCACAGAGATTTGCAAACATTTTTAAAGGACCAGTGTCAAATATTTTAGACTCTATGGGCTATGGATCAGAATCACCAGTAGTGGACTAAAGCCTGGGCATGTTCATATTGTTAAAGCCCCTCAGGTAATTCAAGTGAACAGACATGTTTGAGAATGGATATCTTCTAAAATCATGCTTCTCAGATGTTAGTGGGTATAAGAACCACATGAAGAACACATTTATGAAAAAAAAATTCTGAGCTGCATTGCTAGAGACCCATTAGGTTCTTCAAGGTTGCCTAGGAATTGATGCTTGAACAACTATCCTGGATGACTGAGAAGCTTGTTGTCCATGGATTGTACCCTGTATAAAATTAAAATGTATCTGCTTGGCTAATATAGTTTTCTTCATTATATTGTCCTAACCCACTTGCCCAGCTCTTGTCCAGCCATCTGATCCATACATGCCACCCTTGGTCCACCAGGTTTTATGTGCTACTCTCTGAACTTCCATGTACGCTTATGCCTCTATGCCTGTGTACATGGATATCCATGTGCTTGGAACATTCTTTTCTCTTCTCTATCTAGAAAAATTCTACTCATTTTTCTCTGGCCCTATTCTAAGAACTTTTCATCCTCTGGCTTAATTTCTTTCTTTCTTCTCTATTCTGCATTAATAGTTTGTTCATAATGCTGATACATGTTATTATATGTTTATAATTAATTGTATGCACAGGTGTCTTCCATAGTAGACTGGTTCTCTTCAAGGACAGGAACATCTCCATGTAAAATGCCCATCAGATTACCTGTACCAACTAGTTGCATCCCCTTTCCTTCCTTCCTTCCTTCCTTCCTTCCTTCCTTCCTTCCTTCCTTCCTTCCATCCATCCATCCATCCATTTCCCATCAATTCAGTAAGTATTTTTTGAGTGTCCACACTCAAATGCCGTGTACCTGGCATTCTTAGTGTTGAGATAGATAAATAAATAAAATGGACACAAATCTTCACTCTTATGGAGCTAACATTGGAATAGAGGAGACAGACACTAAAATAAAGAAAAGGTAACCTATCAGATGGCGTGTGTCAGTGCTAAGAGGAAAATCAAGTAGAAAAAGAGGAGTAGGAATTCGGAGGAAGATTTAGGGAGTGAGTAGGAGAATTGCCCTCATCCTGGCTTACCCGAACCACTCTAAAATGTTCCTGCTTCTTGCCTTTTTGTGCTTTCCCCATTGTCTGGGGCAGCACTGGGATCTTTCTAAAGCATGAGGATTTTGCTAAAAATTTTTTTTTCTAAGACAAGAAGACTATATTTTTCTGTGAAGTTTCCTGATTTTAAAACACAGATAACTAATTCAATTACAAATAACCTTTGCACGACTCAGAGAAAATACCCGTGTAGGTTCTATAGTCCACCAGTCAGTGACCTCTGAGTTGGAATATGGTGGTAGCAGTCATTCCAATGAAACTTGCATAATTCTAAATATAGAGGCATTTGGATAACAGAGAATATTAGCACATATTTGGCATTAAATGTGTCTTTTGAATTAAGTCACCCATACTGCAGTGTGAAAAACCTGACCTTAGTACTAGGGGACTGTGGCCTGAACAAGCTGACCAAGCACTTGCCCATCTCCCCAACAGGTGAGGAGATGCTGGCCCAAAGAAACAGTGAATTGACAAGGCCATCTGGGCATTAGTGACAAAGTTGGACTCAAACTCAATCCACTTTTGTATTCTTTCAATTGCTTCAGCCTGGTTTGGTTATAAACGTTGAAAACAGAACTTGGGTTTTTAGCAAACTAACAAAGTGTATGTATGTAATATGTATATTATATACTTGTATACACCACTCAGTAGAGGAATGGTAAATAAATCATGAAGGACCCATTCTATGGCATGATTCCATTTATCTAAGAATAGTAGCAACAAAAACAAGACATATGACTGTGTAAATAGATCTGTGCAAATACACAGAAAACTATCTGGAAGAACATGAGGCAATTTGGTAGTACTGTTACCTCTAGGGAGGGGGCCAGAGGTCAGCCAGGGTGGTCAAAAGGGCTTATAATCTCATGTGTGTTTTGAAATTTTACTGCACAAATATAGGAATGAGTTCATCTGTATACATGTAAATGATTTTTTAAGAAAAGGAAAATTAGTGCGGAAGCACTGGTAATAATGTCCACACAAAGCAATATGAAGTACAGACAAACATATTGTTTTGTATAAAATATAGGAGACACGCTTGCTAAGATGAACAGTTTCTGGGACTTAATTGGGTCCAAACCAGGCAAGAACCTAGAGAAATGAGTATGTCGTTCTAGTTTGTGTTACAGAAAAGAAGTGGCAAAGAACTTAAAAGCATAATACTTCCCATAATTACATGTGAGCAGGGGACTCAAGCTGGCTGGCAGCCTAATCCGCTCCAGAGTGTGTAAGGAAAGAATGGCTCCTTTGCTAACCCAGTGCGCCATATTGTTAACAGAAGTTGTATCCGATAGTAGATCTATGTTTAAACTATAAGATGCAAGGGGAAAAAAAGAAACGCAGCATATGGAACTGTTTCTACACCACTTCAAGTCAACAGAGACAATATTTTAAAAATAACCAGGAGAATTTTCCAGGATGTTTCTTTTTATCTGTGTTCTTTGCTGCATTGCTGTTTTTACTGACTCCGACACAAATGAGTCGCTACAAAGAACAGGAAGCTCATCTCTCTGTGCTGATGAAGGGTCTAGTTTCTTTTGCCAGGGTCTTGCTGGGAAAGAGGGCATTCCTGTGCATCCTTACTTTGGGAGGACTCATGTCCCCCAACTCTGTTCAGGTGACCAGTTCTGTTTAAGGAGAGGTAGCTAAGTAAACGTGATCTCACCGTATGACTTCCCGTGTCCATGGGAACCAGAAGTCTGCCCAGTCTTCTGGGACAACTAGGAAAAATGACTTTCAGCTATATGGGTGGTGCTCAGATTAGTAGAGCTGTTGCCTTTAATAAAAGCAAATTTTACGTTTTATAAAAGGCTACCAGCAGAGCCTGAGGCTTTCTGAAAGGTAAAGAAATTCCCACCTCAAAAAAAAATCTTATTTTAGAGATTGAAAAGAAGAGTTTGAGGAGATCATGTATCTTCCTGTTGGGCTGTTGTTTAGCTGTATATTGCTGTGGTGGACTCATAATGTCAAGAGACAAGATGCCACCCCCTTTCTCTGAATCTTGCAAGGGAAGCGGGTATTAGGCAGCAACTGCCCTGGACAGAGATTCCTTCCACATCAGTGACTTAACCCCAAATAGGAGCGGCAGCCTCCAGACTCTATTTTCTCAAGCCTTGTACGCGTTGTGTTCCGGCAGGCTGGGCTAGTTAGTCAGACAGCCGCGCTTGGGCCAGGGCTAGCTGAGCTGCTCCCTAGTGAATGCTCCCTGCGTATAGCAGGGAAAGTGCAGGAGACTGTTATTTTGCTTTGATGTTTTTTGTCTCCCTCTTCAGAGTGGATCAAAGATAACTCACTCCCGCTCTCTCTCAATCTCTCTCTCTCTTTCCCTTCTCTCCCCCGCTTTCCAAAATTCACACAAGCTCTTCATAAGTGCCCTCCTCTCAATGTTTCTCCTCTTCTCTCCCACCTGCCCACACCCCCAGCCTCAGTCATAAGCTACTGCTGTCTACATTATCCTCTCTGTCTCTTCTCCCTCCCTCCCTTTTTTTTCCTCTTCTGTTTTTTCCTTCCTCTTCCCCTCCCTCCCTTCTTGTCCTTTCCTTTCCTTTTCAGAGTCCCCTAGAAGCTCTCAGCCAAAGCTTGTAGAATAACAGTTACTGGCTCTCTGAAGTGCTCGGCAGCTTCATTTCTTGCTAGCAAAACAAGAACTGTTTGATTTTTTTTTTCTTTTAAAGAAAGAGATCGGAGAAAAAAAAAGTTGTAAATAAAACCAATGAAATTGACAACACGAGCTGGTTTGGAAGCTGTCCTGAATGTGATGCATAGCTTTCCAGTGCCTTTCAAAGGCTGGAGGGTATTTCTGCGACTGCCTTTATGGCAGCTCCAGATTTCATTTTCTTCTGACACTAATGCTGGCATGGCCCCAGGCAGCCACGTTGGTGAACAAGCTCTTCTTGGGCGATGCTAAGACACCCTTACCACACCTGCTTGGTGGGCCGTGCAAAGAGAACAGGGGCTATAGTCTTGTCTTGCGGGTCAGCCTCTGTTGCTATTGACCCTCCTCCCAGGATCTCTGTCACAGCCCCTCTAGGATGGCCAATCTGCAACATAGGTATGTACACTACCAACACACACAAACATTTAAGTTAAATTAAAATCTGAAAGCCTTACGGCAACCAGTTTTTAGAAAACAGAGGATCTTATAGATGGTAATTTAGACAATTAATGCAAAAACACCATCTGCTAAACCTCAGATCTACTGAGGCGCGGGGTCTGTGGAGAGCGCAGACTGCATGGGGAACTGTCTCCATCTGCCTCAGCCTCTTCCTGGGGAATCTTTCTCACTGAACAAAGGGTTACTCTTACCCAGGTCCTGTGAGTCCATCCCAGTTCCCGGAACAAGGGGCTAGCCAAGAGATTCCCCTGCCCCCACTGGCTTCCTGGCTCGCATGCTACTTGCCTCACTTCTAGTGCGCTGATTTTCTGTAGAGCTTCAGAGCCTCCATTGAGCAAACATTTATGAGCAAAAAACAACTGCCAGTCGTTAAAGGGGATGCACATGTAAATAAGGCAAGATCCTGCTCTTAAGGGAGGGAATATGGTTCAGGAAAGGGGATAGAAGAGTTAGAAGAGAATGAGGTGGACTTGCCAGAAGGCCATTGCTCTGGACTCTCAGAGAACACACTTTTCTCACATTGTGTGTTTGTGGAGCACCTTATTATCTTTGTTCGTGCCTTCCGGTGTGAGTTAGTGTTCTACTCTCCTGCTCCCTTTACTCTTAACTATCTGGAAAAAAAATTATGCACTTAGTTCATCCCACATGGCTCTTCTTGTTGCCACTGGTGATAATGTATGAGCGTGACGCCAGGATTCTCCATCACACCTTGCCATGGACCTCAAAGCATAGGATGGAATGTTCCTACTTTTCAAATCACACCAGGGAAAGAATCCACACACGGTATTCTAAATCTAGGCCCGCCATGACTGTAGCTGAGGCTGTTAGTATTGCTTAAAATTTTAGTGAAACCGAAAAGACTACAGCAAATAAGCAAAAAGCATATTGAAAATGACAATATGGTAACAGCCGAGTGTTTACCATGTGCCAGGTGTTGTGCTCACATCTCTGCATGTGTTATTCCATGTGATCATGGAGCTTGGGCTCAGTGCTCCATTTCACACGTGAGGAAACGGAGGCACAGCAGGACCAGCTGTTTTACATACCGTTTCACAAATATTCAGTTTGCAACTAAGTTTTTGCTGTCAAACTGCATAAAACATGGCCTTCTAGGTCCAAACTGGGTGGGCCTTTGCAGGTTTTGTTTAGCAAGAAACCGCCCAATGGGGAAGTTGGTTCTCCTTCCTGAGAACAGCTAGAAAAGACCAAATGTTTTCTGTTTCAGTCTGAGACGGTTACGTTTTCCTGTAGGCCACTTTTATTACTCTCCTGCATGACCTTTACATGAGGCTCCCTTCCCTTCCCTTCTACATGGTCTGGGCTACAGTTTAACAAATGAGCATGAGCTTGTCCCTGGGCATTCAGCGAATCATATAGTGGACCTGGACCTATTTGAGATGAGCCCACTCCCGATTCTCATTGTGCCTAGTCCAGTTTCTCTGAAGCAGATTGACAGTGATAATCCATGTGATGTACTAAGCGTAGCACCACACACGGTAAGTGTCCAATAAATAGCATTTATTTGTGTTAAAAGTCCTGCTTAAGCCTCAGAAGCAAGAGTACAGACTCATGATTATTAAGTGCCCTCCTCCTTTGTTCTAGGGTGTCATGGTCTTTAATGATTTTTTCATGTTTATTCCCCCACCACCATGGTAGCCTTTGTGAGACCTGGGTGGTAAGTAGAGACTGGGCAACAGTAACTAGAAAAGGAAAGGTGATTTCCATAAAAGAAAATCCAACAGGAAGAGCATGTGGGTGGCCCAGTAGATTGGGTGTCTGACTCTTCATTTTGGCTCAGGTCATGATCTCACGGTTGTGATCTCCCAGTTGGTGGGATCCAGCCCCGTGTCCAACTCTGCACTGACAGTGTTGAGCCTGCTTGAGATTTTCTTCCTTCCTTCCTCCCTTCCTTGCACTCTCACTCACTCTCTCTCAAAATAAATAAATAAACATTTAAAAAAAGTCCAAAAAGAAATGGGTTCTAGATTGGGAGCTCCCTGAGAGAGGGAATCAATTCCCAGGTTTCCCACAGAAATCTGGAACTCTATGGAAATTAAATGGATAATAGGGGAGGGATATTATTTTAGAATCCATGTGGCCTAAGGAAACAAAATAAAGAATCGCTGTAGGGGGTCTAGTCTAGTTGGTCCTCCACTCATATTCACAGTCTCAAACTGACTTCTGGTGTTACTTCCAAATGAGTTATCATATGGTGTATATGTGCTAAAACATTAACTTGTCAAATGCAAACATTTCATAAACCACAACAAAAATCGAAGCTTTGTGCTGACATTACTTCATGCTGTACATTATCAGCAGCCTCGAAGATCACCAATGGCTAGGATCCCCATGACCTCAGAGGCCTTTCAGTCACCACAGCCCACAGCTGTGTGCCCTCTGACATTTGGGCCAATGCCAAGATGTTGGCCATCCTTTATTTCTTCCAGATATTTGTAATTTTCTGACTAGCTTGTCTGTAAGGCACGGTAACAGTCTCCAACCAGCCTCACATTGTTCTATCTCAGTTTCGCTCAGAAGCTATGAATCCCTCCTGGAAACACCAGCCACCTTATCTTGTCTTTGCTCAGAATCTCCTTGTATAATTTCCTGAAAATCACAGATTCCCCTTCTCTGAATAATTCTCTATGCTCCGTGCTGGGGTGTGTATGCTTCTGTGTGTATGTATGCATATATAATTTTAAACTGTATTTTGCATGGAGAGCAATGAGATGAATCTGCTCTCCTTTTAGGATTCCCTGTGAGAGACAGCTCTGATTCTGGGTCAGAAGCACAGCACAGCAGCCCACCATTATGGTATCTCCTAGCATTCCCATCACAAAATCCCAACTTAAATGTGTCAACTCTTGAACCTCCATTACCCTCTCCAGGGCCTGACCACATGCTGTACGAGAACAATTACTTATCCAGGGGTTTGTTGAAGAGCATGAATCCCAGGCCTGCATCGGGAGCTGGGAGTACAGTTGTGTCCACGGCATACATGAGTCCTTGCCCTTTGGTCTTTACATTTTCATGGTTCCCTCCTCCCCCTAAAATACCAGGTAAATATGTCTGATAATTGTAGAAGGATCAACAAAAATCTTGCCTCACAGGAAATTCTTGACAGCCCTCCCAGCTTGCTATTAATTCTGTAAGCTCTAAAACCAACCTTCCTGTTCCAAATCCTGGCTCTATCCTCTCTCAAAAAATCCATGAATTTGGATCCCACATTTATTATTAACCAAGGGTTCCAAGAATCATTTTTCTCCTCACGCATTAAGCGCTCGGGGAGCACACTGCCTTGCCTTCTTAAGTTGGCAGAGAAGCATGCCCGGGTAAGTCTTCACGCAAACCTTATCGAGAGCCAGAAGCCACACGTTTCCAAAGTGTAAGTATGCAGCCAGTGTCAAGGGCCTGGGACGCGGAGCCACATGGAAGTGTTGAGATGAAACAAGGTTGACGGCGTCGCTTCATCAGAAATAGGCAGCGAATGAGATGTTATGAAATGCTCCAAAGCCTAGGGAGTAAGGTGCTCAAAGACAATTACCAACTAAACATTTCATTAATGAAATAATGATTAATTATAATTACTAATTAAAATGCAGGATTAGGCTGTTGGTTTTGAGCATTAACAGGAGTAATGACATTACCATTTTTAATGGAATTCCAGGAACGAAAATTATAACAACTCACAGAAAAGATATGGCTTGCAAGTGTGATTAGGAGTTATTGTTAAACCCAGGGGCATGGAATTTTCCCTGCTGGTGAACTTAAGTTAAGTAAGTTTAATGCGGTGTAATTTAATTACTAAGCATAGTTTTCTTCTCAGTGGGAAGAGATACCAGGTTTATGCTTTAAAGAACAAAAGGAAGGATGTAAATAGCTATGGGTAATGATTGGCTACTAGCAGGAAAAATCAAAGAGCATTTAGCTGTCTTTTGCATAATATTTGAGGGTAGATGTATCCTGGCTCAGTTGTAAATTTTATTTAATTAATGCTTAGAGGATTAACAACAAAGTCGCCTGTGCAGACAGGGAACGTAGTTCTGTCAAGTGTATCAGGAAAGTGAATTTCCATAGGAAGGACATCTCTGCTGAATAATTAATGCACAGGCGTTTTCATAAATGTCAAATTCCCACAGGAAGTGGGAACTTGACCCTCAGTAATAAACCATTTAGGATTCATTAAATATAAGCATCGTTCTTAAACTGTTTGCCATGGCATATGAGCTCATCCATAATGCAGTATGTCGGCCTGAGCTGTAGTATGAAAAGGCCCAACGCCTGGCTCTGGGTGGTTGGAATCACTCTGAGTGTGCCTGCTCCTTCCAGCTGGTTTAGCCATCACCCCTCTACATAGTACTGTTGTTAAACGGCCTCTACGCGTTATAAGGCCAAGATCAGTTCATAGTCAAACAGGAAAATGCGTGTTTGGCTCTTAGTAAGTAAAACAAAGGGCTCAGACCCTGTTTAGGTCTTCTGTATTAGGGGTCCTCAATCTCAACACTGCTGGCCTCAAGGGCCAGATAATGTTCATTATATGCGTCCTGTGCATTGTGAACATTTAGAAGTATCCCTGGCCTCCACCTACTAGACGCTGGTGGCATCTACTGCCACTCACGCCTCCCGTAACAGATGCAATAGTAAAAAATGTACCCAATATTGCAGATACCCTCTGGGGGTAGGATCAGCCCTATTTGAGAAAGGCTGTTTCTGGAACTTAGTCACGTACCACCTGCAATGGAATCCTTCAATAGCGGGAGACCAGGCTCCCACTGAACTGAGCCTGAGCGGCTGTGGGAACCCACAGTCTCTGGCCAACTTGACAGTCACAGATATCCACAGGACCAAACATGTCTTTGCTCTCAGTAACATTGGTGGCTCCTTATGGATCCACATGTGGCTGTCACAGCTGTAGTCCCTGTGCCATTAAAATAAGAACTATTCACTCTCGTGACCCAGGGCTACCTCGTAGGTCATCTTCTTCATGCAGAAGAGACTGTTTCCTTTCTCTTATGCATCAATATGACTGGTGCTATGAGCTCCCCACCCCACTACTATTCTGGACTCATAAGGGGTCCAGTAAATCACTGAGCTATTTTTTTCTTTTTTTCCCCCGAGAGTAGTATTGAGAGGGGTAGCAAATGAGATCACCCATGCAAGATTTTTCTCAAACTGTTTCTAAGGTCTGAAAACAAATTACAGAGCCTTTTTTTTCTTTTAATAGAATATAGATTTGATTTCTTGATTTAAAAAACACACTTAATTCTGTCTGGACATGCAGGATGCCCACACACTGACAAAAAAAGAAACATAAAGCTATTTGGAGAATCTCTTTGTCTACACAGAAGCAGAAACTGATTTGACTTAATGATTTTTCTCCTTTTTGATTTTTATTTGAACCAAAATGAGCAGTTATTTCTTGGCACCCCACAGCCATCGCCTCTGCTTCTGTTAAGATCAAAAGGATTTGATGTGTTCAGTGCAGACATGGTGTCCCTAGGTGACATAAGTGAAAAAGAACATCCTGGAGGTGTGTGGAGTCCAAGAGACATAGTAACTGGACACAACCCATCCGTTTCACACTGAGAGGCCGAGAATGGTCAGTTACTGCAAACTCAAAGAGTTCTGATTATTTCCGGTGACAACAATTCCTCTCTTGCCGATACCCCACTCACACTCTGGCTTGATGGTAGGCTGTCATAAGTGATGGTGTCTTTCCAGTTTCCCATTTGGAACAGACATGCTTGAAATTAACCAACCAAAGGCAGTACAGGAATCAGAACCACAGAGTGAAAAGTCTACTTGGCTCCAAACCTAAGTAAGTCTTATTAATTCAGAGAGTAGAAAGCTTACATGTGCTAATTACTAAAACTACTAATTAGCTTTAATTATGAGCTTGGAAGGAAGTTGAAGTGTGTTGCATTTGATAGTGCTGCTGACCTTATCAGTGTACTTTGGGGTGGGGGTGGAGGTGGAGAAGCAGAAAGGAGGTGTTAGAAAATTCATCAGAGAGCAATTAATTTAGGTCTTCTGATGAATATGCTATAAATTAACACATCTATGCATATCAGGACATAAAGGCATTTTAATAGAGCTTTACCAGTGTCAACTCGGAGTGCCCCAGCCAGTCAAGAAAATGACTCATTTCCTAAGTTACTTCTTATTCTGTCACTGTTTTAAACCAAGGGACAAGCTGGGTCCAGCCAGATAGATGCTTTTATATGTAATCGTAAATAAGAAAGGGGGCTGGTTTTGACTGCCTTTGGAGGGTCCCTGTGAGGAGCTGTTCTTGGAGATGTTTGATGAGATGCTCGGAAATCTGTCCCATACTGGTGTCTGGTAATATTGTCCCCATCAACCTCTCATCCTAGTCTTTTTGTCATTCTGGATCCCCGTAGCCAGAACATACTCCTGTGATGTGGCCGAGATTCTCTGTGCTGTTTTTCTTAATGGCAAGAGAGCTCTGCATCCACTATTCCCATGAACACAAATGACATTAGTTTTCAAGGATTACCAGGGCAGCATTTCATGCCCCAGACACATGGAACCCTACTTGGCCCTGGGAGCTGTCACTCAAATCTGGGGAAGGTGCACAAAGCAGTGCAGCATCTGTCTGTCTTGCCAGAACTTGTAAACCCTGAGGCTCTTAGCCTGTAGATTTGAAGTTTTTGGTTTGTCCCTTATCTCTCAAAACTGACGTGTCTCTCAGTAACCACCAGAGGGATCCCATATAATGTGATAAAAATTATAATCAACATGGAGGAATCATAGCTCAGCCCCTGTGAGTTTGACTCTGAGTCCCTGGGTCTCTCTCTGGACACTGAGAAGGGGGAGCCAAGGATAAGCAGAATGAGAGAAGACTGTGCTGGGAAGCTTAAGGGAAGGCCTCCCCCAAAGAGCGAGGGGCAAAATCTGAAGACAAAGGGATTGGAGGGTCAGTCTTTCTCTTCACTTGGAAACAAACAAAACTACCAGACAAGTACATAAAACAAAGCTTGGTTAATAGAAAGCACTCTTCCAGTCAGTAGAACTGGGTACTACTTGTTTATGAACTCGTGTTCCGAAGTCAAAAATATATAATGAGATTTTGTTACGAGGGCTAAAGTCTTTCCATTTTAAAAATAGGATTGTACCCTGTATGAAAGAAGAGGGAGTCAGGAGTGTTCTAGACTGTTTGCTAGGGCAACTGTGACAAATTACCTGTGACTGAGCAGTTTAACATCACAGAAGTTTATTCTTTCCCAAATTTGGGGGCTAGAAATCCATAGTCAAGGTATCAGCCGGGCTGTGCTCCCTTTGAAGTCTCAAGAGAAGAATTCTTCCTTCCTTTTTCCTCCCTTCTGGTGGTTGCTGGTAATTCTTCGCATTTCCTGGCTTATAACTGCATCCTTCCTATTACCAACTCCACCTTTATGTGACCTTCTTCTCTCTGTGGGTGTCTTTGTGTCCCCAAAACCCTTCTTTATAAGGATGCCAGTCATTGAATTTAAGGCCACCCTAATCCAGTATGGCTGCATATAGCTAATTACATTTTCATAGACCTATTTTCTCCAAATTTTTGGAGGGTGCTATTCAACCTGGTACACGTTCTTCAACTAATTTTTTAAAGAATGTTTTAATTTTTACTTCTACACACAAAGAAGTTCTGATATTTTTGTTCTAAGATGATTTCCTGGTCATGGATGAATTCTATTATTACCACCTGGAAAATGATACTTCTGTGGCACCAAAGATTTCCCCTCTGATTGTTTTAATCCAGCTTCTCAAATACAATGCCTCTCCTCCGAGCTGTTGTAAGGCTTGTGTCAGAGTGTTTATAGGGGCTTTTGTGTGTAAGTGTATATTGCCCGCAGAGCACCAGAAGACAATGTTTCTACCCTACAGTCCTTCCTTAGCTAATTTTATTGCCCTCAACTGTCAGGTTTTATAGATTATCCCTGAGCTTCTTGAGCCAAATCAGTAGTTAAAGCTCAGGCGATCCTCATTTATCCCTGCTCTTAATACATGCCTGGCTGCACTAACGGCCAACTGAAACTCCAGATCAGCTCAGCAGAAAGCTGTACATTCAGGTCAAACATGCTCAAGTGAGAAGATTGTCTGCGGTGTGTCAGGCAAATTGGCAAACAAGTGTCAACAGAGCAGGAGGTGGGAGAAGAAAGGCAAGAGAGGAAATCAGCAGGAAGAGTGAGGTTTGCTTTACTTGCACTTTATGATTCAGCAGAGTGGCCGTGCGGCAGCCACGGGGTGGGGAGGAGGGCATCCCAAGCTTGTCTGAGAAGCTCTGACTCTCCATCCTCACCAGCCCACTTCTCCTGCCAGAGTGCCCCAATCCCTGTCCCCCAAGCAGACGTCCAGCCCTGGCCTGAGCTCAAGCCTTGGGTAAGGCACTACCCAGACCCCTGCAAAGCGCCCAGTTCTGCAATCCTGAGTGCCTTGTAAGAGCATCTTCTCCCACAGACACTGAAGGCCACTTACTGTGTGATTCGATTTATATGAAATACTCATAATAGGCAAATCGATCAGGACAGAAAGCAGATTAGTGGTTGCCAGGGACTGGAGGGAGGGGGAAATGAGGAATTACTATTTAATGGGTACAGGGTTTCCTTTGGGGTAATGAAAATGTTCTGGAACTAGATAATGGTGATAGTTGCACAGCACTGTGAATGCACTAAACGCTACTGAATTATGTACGTTTTAATAGTTAAAATGGAGACGCTTATGTGTGTTTTACCGCAACTTTAAAAAAGCCTGCTTACTTCTGATCTACCCAGTGGTTTTCTATCTGCCCCATGACACCAACCTGAAATCTGATTCTTCTTCCACAGGAATATTGTTTTAATGTTATGGTTGGATAATCACCTGCTTTAGCCTAAGACTTGGGAGGCCTGGGTTCTGACTCTATTATTCTCTGTGTAAACATTTTTTAAATGTTTATTTATTTATTTTGAAAGGGAGAGAGAGAGAGAGAGAGATCATATAAGTGGGGAAGGGGCAGAGAGAGAGGGAGAAAAGAATCCTCAGTACAGGGCTCAAGCTCATGAATGATGACATCACAACCTGAGTGAAAATCAAGAGTCAGACACTTAACTGACTGAGCCACCCAGGCACCCCTCGCTGATAACTTTTAAAAAGCCATCAGCTTCTCTGGGTCTCATTTCTCCACCTATAAAATGAAAGACAAGAGGACCTCTGAAGTGTTTTTCCAATTATTAAATTTTATATCCCATTGCCTTGCTCTGGAATTCATTCTAGATGAGAGCACCCAAAATGAATTCCTGTTTTCTCATTAGTGTTGAGCTAGATCTCCCCCTCACACATACACCCCAAACGTATGGCACTGGGTTTGGAGGCTAAATGAAAGATTCCCTGGGATTTCGATGAAATCCTATCCAGTTAGATATAGCGCAATATTCCAAAATACAATTTTACATGTCCATTGAAATATCTAATCTATTTACAGTTCTCCTGTTTTGCTGCAATTCAGAACTCTAGGCATGTCCTCAAGCAAGTCCCTGAATAGAGTTTTAGATGGGAGAGGGTCACAGCAAGAGCCATGACAGTAGGGCCTCTTTTCTGGTACTTTCCCTATTCCCCAAATTATGGCAATGGCACTATTTGCGACTGTTGTTTCTAGAACTGTCTGAACTAATACTAGATAATTAATTAGTAGAACAAAGAACCTATGTGATTTTTGAGGGTCTTTCCCTTGTCTTTATCGTTACTTGTATTTTGGTGATTGGCATTTGATTTTGCCATTCTCATTCCTTGGGTGATGATTTGGGTCAAGTCACTAGGAGGATATATTCACATTCCATAGCTGCATCTGGCTCTGACAGCTGGGGAGATATATATATATACATATATATATATATATGTATATATATATATATATATAATTTGTTAATATGCAATTATTCACTTGAGGCAACAATGACGGTGCATGATGGGTGAGAGGCAAGTGGGTAAAAAGTCACACTGGTTGGAAATACTGCTAGGGATATAGAAGCTTCACATGAAAGATTTTGGTGAAGCCATGACTAGTCAGACTATTGTAGTAGGATGAAGCATTGGAAATAACATACAACTTGGAGATTTAAGAGGTAGGTTTAATTTCCTTCATATACCAGATTTATAGCCATAGTCACGTTTTTGGTTTGTTTGTTTTTGTTTTTTTTTTTTACCTCTCTGTGCCTCATTATTATAAGATACCTTATTTGTAAAATGGGGATTCTTTGGGGACTTAAATGAAGCTTAACTGTGTAGTGAGCGTGGTTGTGGTGTGGTACTCTGCAGATGTTACTTCCCTTCCCACTCCCCTTTGATTGTAAGAGTCCTGTGACAGAATGCACATGAAAATGAATGTATAAAACCCAGGACATCAACTGTGTTAGCTGGCAAGAGACCTAAAGAGTCAACTTTTAGGCCTCAACCTAACCTCTGATCATTATCTGACCTCCTTGGAAAGCAAGGTACTCTTTTTCCATAGGCAAGAACCCTAAAAGATTTATATGTTGTGTCAAGGGGAAAAAGAGGAAATAGAAGGCTGGAGCCCATGCCTGGCAAATTGAGGATGGCAGGACAGTGGACATGTCTGATATAAGTACAGGACGTTGCAAGAACAGTGTTAATTTTATGGCCTTGAATGGGTCTTCTCCCAAACTTTGGACCCCATGTTTCATATGCAGAGTGAATTGTGCTATATCACTTTTCATATTCTTGTTGGAAATAGAAAAGCTAGGGCTAAGAATCACCCACATACTAGTCCAATGAATCACCAGTCCGTATCTCTCTCTTCACAAGTTCTGAAAGGGTAGGTGCCTACAGACCATGAAATCACACAAAGGCACTTTCTGAGTCTTTAATTCCATGCACTATTTCCACTGCTCTAAGCTAGATTTCCACTGCTCTAAGCTAGACAGAAGAGGGATCTTTCTTTACTGCAGACAGAAATGAAGCACACAGAATGGTCTCCTTAGCTCCTTGCCTCCCTTCCCTTAAGCCTACACCATACTGTAAGATTAGATTACTTTATTATTAAGAAAATACTAGTCTTTTTTTTTTAACTTTTTAATGTTTGTTTATATTTGAGAGACAGAGAGATAAGGCAAGGAGTAGAGAGAGAGAGGGAGACACAGAATCCGAAGTAGGCTCTAGGCTCTGAGCTGTCAGCACAGAGCCGGACATGGGGCTTGAATTCACAAGCTGCAAATTCATGACCTGAGCCAAGTTAGACACTTAACCAACTGAGCCACCCAAGCACCCCAAGAAAATACTAGTCTTGACAGAGCCCACTAACCTGAGAGAAAGAAAAGAATGGTTTTCCCCAAAACATAGAGTACAGCTGACCTTGGCAGTTCACTCCAGCCCTTTTAGCTTGGGATGACAGCCCCTGAAGATGACCTGCTTTTTACCAGTTCCTGGAAGAGTCAACAAAGAGGAGAGCTCTGTGAGACCAAGATGGCAGTGTTTTCTTCCTTAAGAAAAACCAGATATACAGGATAAGGAGGCAGACAGATATTGATCCTAAAATGCATAAAACGTGTGGTCTGTTAAATATTTTCAAATTTGACCAAGCCATAGTGGCTCTTGCTTGGATTTAAGTGCATGTGAAGCTATGAGCCTCTCTTGTGGGTTCTTCTCTCCAAAAGAATTAGAGATACAGATATAACCTGATTTAGTGATAACTTTGTGAGATGTCTTCATGGCTCCCTTCCTGTTCAAGGAAACAGGATATTTTATGAATAAAGCCACATCAATGAAGAATATTCATATCTTGACTGATGCCAAGCTGCTACTTAAAAATGCTTAAAGACTTAGCCCTGAAAATCAGTCCCTGCATGCATTTATCACTACTCAGAATCTGCGTGCCCTGGATTGTAAGATTTCTTGTGCCTTCTTTCATTCTGATATTCTTCGTTTAAATGTCCCTTGCTGAAGCAAAAAGGGAGTTATTACATGGCAGTTTCCCTGATGCTATTTTGTTCGGGCTTGGTTGTCCAAGGCAACGGAGAAAAAGAAATGGGGGGAACAAAGCCCCTTTGCCTTGTTGGGTCACCTTTGATAGCTTACAAAGGTCAAGAGCTTCTTCACTTAACAGAATCTTCAGATAACTTTGCTAAGTGATGAGTGGGATGGAGATTCTCTTTAAAAGCCTGACATTTTGCCACCTTTGTTCACATGCAAAGTATTTTCTTAAAATGAGGCCCTCTGGAACTGTGTGTGCTACACTCTAATGAGACCGCATGACTGCCAAATCATAGGCAGGGACTATTGGTGCAGGGGGAGCCAGCTCCCAGGTCTCTCATCATTGCAGGCACTATAGTTCACCACAAGAAGAGTAGCGTCACTAATGAGGACCCTGAAATGACATGAACACAGGAGCCTTGCCTGGCCCTGTGCATGGCTTTCAGGTCCTCAGTCCTTAGTCTTCTTTCTTACCCTACAACTTAGGGAAAATTGATCTCGCCCCTGTCTGTAAACTGGGAGGACTAACACAGACTCTTGACTCTCATTCAGATCATTACTGTATTGAGCTTTTAATTTAGTGAGTGGGAGGAAAGGACATGAGTTTTGTTGGCTTTAAATGCAGTAGAAACAGAAGTGCTGGGTTTCGGGGTCAGGGTTTAGGATCCTAAAAGTGACATTGATCCAGCATCTAGTACGTATGAGTCATGCTGACAGGCTGGGTTGGGGATATTGCAGGCCAAACATTGTACCCAACATGTTTTATGCAGGGCACAATCTAGTAGAATATGTAAGTAGATCCATATTATTACAGTTCAAGATGGAAAGTATTAAAGGAAACAAATAAGGGCTGTAATTTCTGAGGAAAGATTCTTTTGAGTCTATTCTCATTGTTTCTAATCCAGGACACCACTATCACCACCACCACCACCATCATCTCCCTGGGATTATGGAAATAGCAACTTGACTGTTTTCTGGCCCACACTGAGCACCCTCCTTATGCTGGGCAGTGGTGGGGGAGGGAGGACTAAACATATAATGGGTTTGTATATGGGTAGAGAGGCAAAGTCCTCTAAATTAACAATCTGAGTAAAATTCTGATCCAAGTCCTTAAACATACATATCCACCGGAGCCAGACAATAGCAATGAGCAAAGGGAGATGTGCCAAGGGTAGGAAGTGAAATTAACAGAAGGCTTGTAAGAGCCCAAGCAACCTATCTAAACAGCATAGTGGCTCTTGAGCTACAGTTAATTATTGCCAAGCAGGAATAGGGGGCCAGGGCCACTAGATATACAGAACGCTTTGTGTAAAATTTCTCAATTTGTGAATATTGACAACATTGAACAAGCCTGCAAAGCATTCAGAGGGCCTGAGCCAGCCTGGGGCTTGCCACCTGGCAAACTCTGGCACATACTAAGGAGAATGTGGGAAAGGGAAAGGTGACTGGCATCCGGGAGTCTCTGGGAAACTTGTGGAAAAATCAACCTTTGATATGACCTTGGGAGAATGAATGGAGGCAGGACAAGGGCTTTCCCAGTAGAAGAGAGGGAGTAAGCAAAGGTATGAGCCTGAGAACCTGGACCCTGTGGTCAGAAAAGGGCAAGAATCCTGGGAGCTAGAGCCCTGGGCATGAGCTAGGGTTGGGGGACCAGCATGCAAATTCAAGCCAGAGAAGTTGGTGAAGGACAGCAGCTCCAGTGACCTCATGCAGGTTACTTACCCACTGGAAACCTCTCTGTACTCATCTGTACAATAAGGATGGTGACATCTGCCTTCCAGAGTTGTCAGAAAGAGTTGATGGGGTTGAGCATAGAAGATGCCAGGTGTTATTCCTGGCATCGATATACAGTAATAAGAGTTGGTTCTTCCTACTATTTAATAAAAAGTTTGGACTTTATTCTTCTTTCCCTGTAGCAGTCATGAAAGCTGCTATTTTTTTAAAGATTACATTTTCACTTATTTATGGAAACCAAACATTCAGAAATGTACAAAAAGAAAATAACAATCATCCATGCGCTTACCACCCAGAATTAACCATGCCTCATATATTGGTGCATTTGCATTTGCATCTAGTCTATTTCCAAAAAATCATCCTTGATTACGTAAAAAAAATAATAATATAACCATCATAAGAAATTGTTAGAAAAGTAGTACATTGCAGAAAATACAAGACACACATTTACATCCTGCCATGATTCCACTGGATGTGAGTCATCTAAGGCAGCCTTATGTGCACCATGGGTAAAAGGATGGGTGCTTCCTGAAGGATTATGAGGTTGCCGTGAGGATTACAAGTGAGCCCAGAAGTAGCACGGGGCCTGACACATAGTGCTCACCAGGTGTTGGACCAGAGGGGTTAGCGTAGCGGCGTGCTACCAGTGAGCAGGTGCAATTACGTAATTCTGTAGTGTAATTTCTGGATAGCATTTAGTAGGTGTCTAGTATTCCAGTTGGACCCCAGACTCAAAGGTCCCCTATTCACCCTCAGTTTGCAAAGAAATGTTCCACATCTCTTGTGGCAAGCTGGAAAGGGAGAGATGATGGTGAGTTGTGCTTTAGCTCTGCTGTTTTTGACTGAATGGTAATAGGTGAGTCACTCTGAACTTCTGGTTTCTCATCAGCAAGATGTGAACAGCTCCGCAAGCCTCTCAGGATCTTTGGGAATGTTGTGCCCTGATGCATGGAGGGCTCCACAGAGGAGCCCAAATGTCAGTCCCTCTCCTCTCCTCATCTCTCCCTCCCCTCTCCCTTGCCCCCTACTGCTCCACCTCTTTCTGATTTGGGTTTAACACTAAGCAAGGGATGCCCACAAAGTGCTTAAAAAGACCTCCTAGTTACATGTTAGACCCTCCCTCTTTTCCTGAGTATTCCTCTGATCCCGATTCTGTAGTTAATGAGTATTGATTGTGACATCTGTGTTCACTCGTGGCCCAAGAAGGGGGTACACATGTTGGCTGCCTCTGTTTAACAACTCAGCTGAAGGCAGGAAGCAAATTAGCTGTTCGAAGGAGGTCCTTTGCACCTGAAATTCGTTATAGATTTAAACCCATTTTGAAAATGCATCTTTAACTCCATGAACCAGAGTAAAAGCCTGGGCCTCTTGGTGAGAAACCCATTTTGCTTAGTGTTTAAAAGATCTGGTACTGCCTGGTTCCTTGAGCTTCACTGAAATTTGCTATAGTTGCTTCTTACCATAAAGCAGGTGTCAAGTGAAGACTCTGTGTATGTTTATGATCATTATGTTGTATTAAAGACTCGCATTGAGTTCCAGAATGAGAACAAGAATATTGCATATTCCTTTACCTGCAGAGCAATTAAATTATTGTCTGGCATGTTTATAGCTCCAGAACCAGTAATCAGCTTTTAGTCTGAATAGGGGATGTGGTGTTATAATCCAGTGCTTTGCTGAGAGGTTCATATTTAGCATTTGCATTTGATAATTTAATTTAAATAATACTGAGCGAATACACTTACAGTTCTTGGCAATTGTCAGAGTCACAGGAAGAGAAGGCAATGCACAAACTGATCTTTTTGTAAATAATTTTGTATTCCTGAATGGTTTTTACTTCCTTGTTATTAACCTCTGCTGCCCTCACTGAATAAACCAGAAAATGGTAGTGGCGTCTAAAGTCACAAGTATTATGTCTCTCTTTGTTCCCTTTTTCCTCTTCCTATGGAAACAATATCTGAGCAATCTCCAAATTTCCATGAGACTGTGAAAGGCTGGCAGTGAAACATTAAAAAAAAAATCTCCCCAAAGGGACTTTTTTCTTGCAAGATGCCTTTATGTATTAAAGATCAATTTTCTGATAAGATTCTCTGTTCCAGAGAATATTTGGTAATTTTAGCAAAAGTAAGTACTTGCCACAGGAATAGTGAATCTCAAGTTAATGCCCAATAATATCACAAACTAAATGTAAGAAGTTGCAAAACAAGTCTCTTCTCTTTAACATTCCCCTCCAAAATAAAGTTTATTCGATGATGTCAGGATTAAGAATTTTGTTAATGTTTATTTTTCAGAGAGAGAAACAGAGAAGGGGACACAGTGTGAGCAGGGGAGGGGCAGAGAGAGAGGGAGACACAGAATCTGAAGCAGGCTCCAGGCTCCAAGCTGTCAGCACAGAGCCCAACATGGGGCCCAAACCCATGAACCAAGAATCATGACCTGAACTAAAGTCAGAGGCTCAACAACTGAGCCACTCAAGTACCCCTAGGATTTTTTTTACAGTACTTTCTGGCTATCGAGACTTTTTTTCCTCACAGTATGTGTTTATTTTAGGGCAAAGTGTCCCACTGGTTTTGAAATGTGAATCTATGGTAACAACTTCAAATTGTTGTGATTTCTACCTTCTACTTGCCAGGCACAAAATAATCCACACAGATTACCCCCATCTGCGTGAAAAATCACAGGCCTTGAGAAAGGAAGTGCATGTATTTTGCCATTAATCAATTTTTTTTGTGTAAGGTATTTCTTCTCCATTTTGCATGGCATTATAACCATGACCAATAGGAACTGTCTCCGCTTCCTCAGGCACCAGCTCTTGATTGGAAGTCAGAAAGATCCACTGACTTCACTCGTTTTTACTGTGCCTCTCTGTGCCTTTTCACCTGAAATGCTGATCAGTTGCACACATCAGCCTACAGAAGCCTTCCAAGGAAGATTCTGTTACCATCGAATGATGTTTTCTAACAGATGCCATTTAGAAATGAGTTAAATAGATGTATCTTCATAGATTTCCTAGTTTTTCTAATCCATGGGAATCTTCCCAGGGAAGGAAATGTAGTAATTGGCAAAGATGTGCATCCTTCCTCTAGTATTTAGATTTAGCAGGGCTGGCCATATGTAACCCTTTCTGAGAGCATACCCATGGCTGGGGTGTAGACAAGGTCTCCCATTTATATTTTAAATGTGTCCAGGAAGGAAGACTTTGAATTGCCCAAATGCCCATTGAGAGGTCTCTCTTTCCACTAAAGAATAACCCTTACTCTCTGTCAGCCACAGCACCACACACTCTTCATCTGTAATCTCTTTCAAACATTCCAACAACCAAAACTCCATTAATCCCCATTTTCCACATGCTGAAACTGAATAGGAAAGAAGTCAGCTGACTTGCCTATGGTCATGCTGTTGGGAGCAGAAGAGCTGAGATTAAATGTAGGGTTTCCTATTCCAAAACCCCATGCTGTTTGCCTGTCCTCACACACTCCAGCCACTACCTCTGTGTGTGTATAGCCCACACATTAATGTATAATAGTTCTAAGCATGTCTGTAGCCTTGGCCTTTGGTCAGTATTGATTACTTTGAATTCTTATCTACTATGTTTGATTATGAAAATAGTTGCTAGACGCAGCCATACATGGGGACGTGCGTGTTTGAATAACTCCCAGAATCATAGGATTCATGTGACCAGAAAGTGAGCCCTTGGTTTTTTGTTTTTTTTTAATGTTTACTTATTTTTGAGACAGTGAGAGAAATAGAGTGTGAGCAGGGAGGGGCAGAGAGAGAGGGAGCCACCGAATCTGAAGCAGGCTACAGGCTCTGAGCTGTCAGCACAGAGCCCAACACGGGGTTTGTACCCACAAACTACAAAATCATGACCTGAGCCGAAGTCAGATATTTCACCAACTGAGCCACCCAGGCGCCCTGGAAGTGAGCCTTTGGTTTAATCTTCTTCCCTCCCACTATCTAGCTTTCTAGGTCAGAACTTGCCCAAATCACATAACCCTGTACTTGAGTCTACTTGAGTTCATCTTGATTTCTACCTTGAGTGATTAAGCTAATGACATAGAGGTGATCAAACAACGTGGGCAGTATAGACACAACTTCTGTGTCTTGGGTCTTTCTGAACTGTTTCAGATGTTGTAGCTCTTAACTCCCTATGGAGTTTAATATTATACATCAAAGAGAAGACTTGAGAGAAGCCCTTTCATCTGGGATGGGGGGGTGGGGGGCAGCTATGGCTTTGAAATGTTTCCCAGCAGAGGCTCCACGAAATGGAGTCATAGCATTCAAGAAGCAATCACAAAAACACAGGCTGGCAGCTGTGAAGGGCCACGAGCAGATGTCCAGGCAAGTTTAATATACTTGTGATAGTAAATGTTCTTCAGAAGAACAGGCCTGATAAAATCCTGTGAACACGGGTACTTTATCATCGCAAATGTAACAATCTTCATTTGTTTTAATTCCATGATTAGTTCTGTTAATAAAAATGTCTATTTAAACTATTTAAGATGCCCACTAAAATTCTCTAATATTAATTTCATGGAAAAATTCCAACAGAACTATATTAGTTTTTCCCCCATTAAGGTAACATTATGGACTTTTAATGGAGCTCTCAGCTATAATGGTTTTTATTGACCTAATTATTAAATGAATTAAAATTAGTCTCAACGCCTTCAAAATTATGTAATAGCAGCGTCAGAGAGGGTACCACGGTTGGTTACTAACGGGTAAAAAGGGAGAGTCCCTGAAATACACACCCTTTATATAAGGAAGTATTAATGATACTGTTGCTTCATTGAATATAATTTCCTTTCACTACTTAGGAAACTTATAAATATCAGAATGCTACTTTGTGGTGAGTTATACTGCCCTACATGGAAAACTTCTGCTTTCCCTTCTTGCCTCCCTTAATGCTTTTCTCTTGTGATGATGTCCCCAAATCATTTAGAATTTTACTGGGTTGCCTGGTGACTCAGTTGGTTAAGTGTCAGACTTGGGTGCAAGCCATGATCTCATGTTTCCTGAGTTAGAGCCCCACGTTGGGCTCTGTGCTGACAGTTTGGAGCCTGGAGCCTGCTTTGGATTCTGTGTCTCCTCTCTTTCTCCACCGCCCCCTTGCTTGTGCTCTGTCTCTCTCTCAAAAATAAAGATTAAAAAAAAGAATTTAAGCACTGATATTAAATATATGATGGGGGTGCCTGGGTGGCTCAGTCGGTTGAGCATCCAGCTTCGGCTCAGGTCAGATCTCACGTTCGTGGGTTCGAGCCCTGCGTCAGGCTCTGTGCTGACAGCTAGCTCAGAGCCTGGAGCCTGCTTCAGATTCTGTATCTCCCTCTCTCTCTGCCCCGCCCCCTCTCATGCTCTGTCTCTCTCTGTATCAAAAATAAATAAAACGTTAAAAATAAATAAATAAATAAATAAATATATGATGGAACCTTTGAGGAGGTTTCTACAAATTAATTTTAGCACAAAATTAATATGGTCAGTAAAATAAATTGAAACAGCACAGAGGGAGGAGAGAAAATATCAAAGCCAACTCTCCAGAAATACTGCTGTTAAAAGCTTGAGGATGCGGTTTGTACATTATTGATCTCTGCCTTATAATATTTGACATTTCTTTGACACAGAGAGCAAATAAGTGGCACACTTGCCTCTAATCCCCTCTCCCTATTCCAAGGCAGACATCACTAAAGGATTGCTGCACCCTTTCTCACTGACAACTATGCAATCTGGGATTTATCTCAGGCCTGTGCTTCAAATAAACCTGTCTACCAAGACTTGACATGGGAATTGAAACCTATTTTGTATCCTTGATAGTCACAATTTATAAAGTGTTCTTCTAGACATATACATATGAATCTCATTTACTCACCAAGGAAATCCTGTGAGCAAAGGAGAAGCTTATCAGTCCTGGTTCGCAGACAAAATCCCAGGACTCTGTGAGGACAGGACTAAATCAGGGCATATAGCTGGTGAGGAGGAGTAAATTAGAATGAAAAGGCACCGCTCCTGACTCCTGCTCTATTGATTGCTCTGTCAGGCTTTCATTCTTGCATTCCACACGTGTTTATCGAGCACTTTCGAAGTGTCAGGCACAAGATAATCAGCAATGAGCGAAACAGGCATGGTCTCTGCCCTCAAGGAATTTCCATTCTGGTGGAGACAGATAATAAACTCACAAATAAATAAAATGATTTTAGGTAGCAATGGATACTGTGAAGAAAATAATTGAACAGACATAGCTCCACTGGTTCAGGGAGTTACAGGGAAGTTCTCCCCGAAGACTGACATTGGAGCAGAGCGCAGGCAGAAGAGGGAGCCACGATGAAAACTCTTGAGAACAAAACGTTCAACAGAAGCCGAGGGAGAGCAGCTCTGTTAAAGGTTGAGGATGGAAGGAGTCCCATGTGTTCAAGAGACACCCGAGAATGGGCCTTAGGGGAGAAGGAAAAAGGTAGGCCAGGGCCAGATCATGCAGGAATGGGGGAGGGGTTTGGATTTTAGTCTCCTTTTATTGGACACTCAGAAGAGAGCATTAAACATAGAGCAGCCTCACCCAGTGCACGTTGAGCACAGAGTGGAGACATCACGGCTGGCATCCACAGCAACATCTGCCTGGTTCCTAGACACAGTCTTGTCTAGACTGCTAACTAGAGCAAACCAGGTCTTGCTGTAGATGCAGACTCCTACTCAGTGCTCCTGTCCCTACCTCCTCCCCACAGCCACGGACTAGAACGTATACCAGGACCACAGGGCAAAACACTCAGTAAAGATTCTGATAGAGATAGAAATGAAGAAAAGTTCATTGTGTATCACACAAAACTTGAACAATGCATAGCCTCCTGCAAGGAAATAGGTATATAGACCCGTTGGAGCTAAAATGAGAAGGCTCACCCTCCAGTCACCATTTAGTTTTTGTTCTGTTTCATTTTCTGCCAGATGGTAGATTTTATGGTTTTATTGATACAAATACAATGTGCATATAAGCTATTTTTTTCACTGCATAGCCTGGCATTGGGATTGGTGACCCTGATGTCCAGCTGGGCTGTTCTTGCCACAATGGCTTTGTTCTTCGTGGAAGGGACATTGTGAGCAATTTCTGCACAGTAAGATTTGTTGCACATCAACAGCACTTCACACTCCTTGACCTTGTGGACTAGGAACTTCCGGGAACCACTGTAGAGCATGCACTTTGTTTTCCTGTTGCTCCTGTAGCCACCGTTAGGCATTGAGTTCTGGGCCTTGAATCTTCTGCACACCCTGCTGTTGGTGCCTCTATATTTCCGCTGGTTGAGCTCGATTTTGACATATCAGTCTGACTGGTGTCGGATGAACCTCTTGATCCTCTTTTGAATGATCATGGGTTTCACCAGAGATCTGAGAGCAGCAGTGATGCAGAGTAGTAGTTGGGTATCACCTCCATGGGCAGCGCTGAGAATGATAAGGGCCTGCAGCCACTGTTTCTGATTGAATGTAGCTCTCTTTGGCTTGGTGGGGACATCTCTTTGATATTAGTCCTTAACATACAATTAAATTCCCCCTCATTGAACTGTTTTGGTCTGTTTTAATCCCTATATACTTTCTGAAGTAGCATCATTTTATGTAAAAATAGTAAGAGCCATTGTCATTATCATTAACAATACTTAAAGTCTGGTGAGTAATTTTTATGAGCCAGACACTGTGCCAAGTGCTTTCACTGCATTCTCTCAACCTTCTGAGCAGTTACTAGTATGATGCTATTTTACAAAGGAGGAAACTTAGCCACAGAAAAATGAACTAGAGCTTACCCAAGATCATCCAGATAGGGAAAGTAGAGTCCAGGAGATTTAACCACACAGACCTTACTCTTCACCCAAAAAAGGATGCTCCCATGTATTGTGAAATGAAACAGTGTGCATGAGTTTGGGAGTAAACTAGGACTGAGCTGAAGACCTATCACAGTTTCTTCAACTGTAATTCAGGGGTTATGGCAGCACTGACTTCAAAGGGTTTGGTGGAATTAAATAAGATATCATTAAAACACATGGGAGGCACCCAGCGCACAATAAATGTGCCCCATAAACCAGGTCACATGGGTACCAGGCCTCGGTGCCCTGACATGCAAGTTAATAGTAGCTGTCTCAGAGGACCCTTGAGGCCATGATAGTGTGCAAAGTTCTTAACACAGTGTCTGGTGTTTTCCTCTGCCTCCTGTAAATAGTGGAGGGTACTCATTAATCTAAGAACAAATGACGTCTTGAATTTGTTAACACCCACTGCAAATCAAAGTAGAAATTGGAGAGATCTCTTCCATACTGATCATTTCTGAAACGGGGATCAGCTTGGTCACTGATAACGTGAGTGTATCTGAAATCAAGCTGTGGTAACGCTGATAGGCTGGCACATTTTTAATTCTGTCTGATATGGTTTCAGAAGGAGACATTTGTGCTGCAGTGGACAAATTTAGTGCAAGACCTTTGAAGAAAAGTCTGATGTATGACATTCAGTTTAAGTCAGCTTCTGATAACAGTATGTTCTAGAGAATTGCAGATGTTCTCAAATCACATAATATTTCTCTAAAAAACTGTGTGTGATATTCATCTGATAGAGCATCTGGCATGACAGAGAGTGTGAGTTTCTTTTTTCCTGGTTTAAAAACAACAGCAACACCACAGATCTCTAGCTAGGCTCATCCCAAACATCCTGCATATGTGGCAGTGAGATTAATAGATTACAGAATTGTGTCCCAGGCTCACCACGGGTTCATGTTAATGTGAAATGCAGTTGGGAAGTGCAGTGGCCTGTATCTGCCTTGCTCCTGAGGATTCGCGTGGGCCAGGCCAGGGCTGAGGGCACTGCTGACCCTGAATGAGGAAGAAAACAGGATTGCTGCCTTCATTGGGCTCAGGGGCACCAGGTCTTTTTCCCTCTGAAGTGACGCCCCCATTAAGGACAAAGGAAGAGACAGGTTTCTTCTTTCAAATAAGGCAGCAAGGCAGTAACTTCCCTCCAAAGGTTTTATCAACTTGAATCACATCTTTCTTGGAAAGACCCATCCCCTAATTTCACCAAGGTCATGTAAATTCTGCATTTCCTTAAGTTATTCTCTGGCCACGCTCTGAAGGAAACCTTCACTGAATTCTTGCAATGACTATGATTCTGGTAGGCAGCATGGGAGCGGGGAGGGGAGGGTTTGGTGAGTGTTGGTCTGGAAGCTGGAAGGCTCTGGTTATCTCTGGCACTAGCCATGTGACCTTGGGCAAGGCCTGGCTCTCATGGTCATCGAAGGCACATGAGGGACTTGGACACAGCTTCCCTTCATCTGCAACACCGCGTCAACACCTGCTTTGTCCTTGCCCTCTGGAGACAGATACTTGATGTGCACACTCCTTCTGGTGTATACTGAAGAATAGCTGCTTCTCTATCTGGCCTGAAAATTCCCCGTCTTTGTATGTAATGATCATCTAAAATAGAAGTTCTTACTCCAGAGTCCCCAGATAGACCCTTAAATGAGAGGCAAAAGCTGCAATATAGGTGAAATATTTAAGGGGCCAAGGGAAAGCTTTATGATTTTCATTTATGTATTCAGTAAATATTGAACACCTATTATCTTCCAGGCACGGAGCTAAGCAAGGGAAATAAAATGGTGATCTGGGCAGATTCAGTCTCTGACCTCCCAGAAACTCCTTTGTAATCAGGAAAATTCTAGAAATGAGTAAATGGGCAATCATAGTGTGGTAGGAAAGAGGGATGGTGGGATCACGCGAAATACCCAAGGTACTACAAGGGCTTGAGAGAAGGGCTCCTCACCCAGACTCTATCAGATTTTCATAGGAGTCAGACCTAGAAAAACAAAAAAGAATAAGCGCTTCAGAAATAAAGGAAAGGGAATGTGATATCATGCTAGTATGAGCATCCATGAAGAAGTGATGACGGGTGGACAGATACCCTTAGATGTTAATTCATGGGGCACCTGGGTGGCTCAGTCAGTTGAACCTCTGACTTCGGGTCATGTCATGATCTCATGGTTTGTGGGTTCAAGCCCCGTTTCAGGCTCTGTGCTGACAGCCAGTTCAGAGCCTGGAGCCTGTCTTCAGATTCTGTGTCTCCCTCTCTCTGACCCTCCCCTGCTCATGCTGTCTCTCTCTCTCTCAAAAATAAACATTAAAAGAAATTAAAACTCCAAATCAAACCCACATAAATATTTTTTTAATGACAGAAAGATGTTAATTCATGGCTAATAAGGCTTTCAGCATTGCAAAGTTTGGCTTAAAAACTTGAAATGATCATTGTCATCACAATCATGGCTAATGTCTATTGAGCTCTTAGTATGTACCAGAATCTTGCTAGGCATTTAACATCAGTAATCTTATTTAATCTTCACAACATATCTGTGAGAAAGTCATAGAGTTTGGGTTTGTACATGAGAACGCAAGGGCTCATGGATGTTAAGTTATCTGTCAAGGTCTTCCAGCCAAAAAAAGTAGCAAATCTGGGATTTAAACTCAGGTCTGGGTGATTCTTAAGCTTAGCAAAAGTATAGCTTTCTGGATCATGGGGAGGTTGTATCTGGAACCTTCACCTTCCAAATAGTTGGAAAATCACATTTTCTTGAAATCTAAATCCAGGTCTTAGATTTAAAAACAAAAATCAAATGTTGGCACCATCTGTCCCTCCTAACGGTGGAAAACATAATCTTCTGGGCAGATTGTGAGAGACCTCCATTACCAGCTCAAACTGAGTTGGATTAACACACTTGTCTGTGGCCCAAAACCAGTCATGGAGTTCAAAGAAGTAGCAAAGCTCTCAGGGGCTTATTAACAATGTAACATTTCCAAAGCATGTGGGATTGTTAATTTCATATGCTGCAGAAATGCTGTCATAATGATTAAGATCTAGTCACTGTAGGAAAGCCGGAATGTGAAATCCATTGTGTGGCCGCACAGTCCCTGCTGTCTTATTGTAACCTACCTAAGATCCTCCTTATCTGGTGGAGCACCTTATTCTTTCTCTTACAATTGACCTTGACACCTCCACATCCAGAGTGTCTCTATTATCCCTTCCTTCTTTTATGACAGTTTGATCCAAAAGATACAAAGCCCCTTGGCTTTTATGGATACTCTTACTCCAAAACACCTGGAAATATCCTTGCCCTAAGAAGTGTGTTGGTTTATCATTCAACAAGCTTTTGCTAAGGGCAGGGGGTATAGAAGAGAGTGAGCGCATGCTCTCAAGAAGCCATGGTCAGTAGTCAAACTGCTTTCAAGGAAGGAGGAAGGATTTATTTGTTCATGTAACTGAAAATCTAAGGGTAGCGTTGATTCAGGCATGGCTGGATCTGGAGGCATAAGCAATGTCATTTTGTGTCTCTCTACTTCAAAAGATGCAGCTTCTTCCCAAGGAAGGTATTGTGAATACCAGCAGCTTGAGGTTTATATCCTATTAGGTTATAATGTAAACATTGTTTTTCCCAGCAATGCTTATTTAAACTTGCCCTGAAAACTATGGCCCAACTTGAGTTACATACCCATTGCTGAACCAGGAACCATGGCCAAAGGGATAGGGTGCTCTGAGCAACAGGATCTAGATCCTGAATCCATGTGTGAGGCCGGGTAGAAATAGAATCAACTCCATCCCAAGCACAAAGAATTTAATAGTTTCTTCTGGGGAGCCTGGGTGGCTCAGTTGGTTGAACCTCCGACTTCAGCTCAGGTCACGATCTCACAGCTTGTGGGTTCAAGCCCCGCGTTGGGCTCTGTACTGACAGCTCAGAGCCTGGAGCCTGCTTCAGCTTCTGTGTCTCCCTGTCTCTTTGCTCTCCCCCTCTCAGGCTCTGTCTCTCTCTGTCTCAAAAATAAAACATTAAAAAAAAAATTTAAAGAAAGAGGACTACCATAAACAGAAGATGGCAAAAAGAAAGCTGTGTATGCCAAACACAGAGGGATGGGTATAAAGCATCAATGGAGCCCAGAGAAAGTAGGGAGAAAGCTTAGAAATGCTTCCCAGAGGGACTGGTGTTTGAACAGAGTCACAGGGTAAGCGAAAAGTCACAAATAGACCGGGGTGGGGAGGGGGTGACCTGGTGTTTACTCCTGCTTTGGCTAATGCTCCAATAGTTAATGACCTGGGAAAATCATTCATTCATTCAAAAGAAGTTCCCAAAAATCTACCAACCAAGTTGGTGCTAGAGCTGCGTCATGGACAAGACAGGAGATGCCGTGCTTCTCATAGATGTTATAGTCTAGAGTGGCAATGAGCACTTAATTGCACAAATGATTATGAAACAGTTATCTTTTTAGGAGTATGTAAAAGGAGAGATCACTATGCTGGGGTCAAAGTATACCTATGTGTAGCATTTCAGTTTTCTGAATCATAAAAAGGAAAAGAAAATTCTTATGTCCCTTTCCCATAACCAATCAATAGCAATAACATGGTGAGGAAGGCAGATAAATTCACTTACACACACGTATGCATGCGTGTGCACAAGAAAAGCAGAAAACACCTTGAAAGAGACAGTAAAATGTAGGGATGCATCTGTTCCTGTACCTAGCTGGCTTATTGAGTATCACCTTAAAATACACCATTTTCTTACTACTCAAAATACTCCTTTGTCCTTACCCTCTTAGTGTTACCAATTGAATGCTTATATTTTTATACCCAGTGTAAGCCATTGTCTCTACATTCAGTACAAAACACCATCATCTACCTTTTGTTATTTCCTCCTATCAAGCATTTGGGGGTCAAAAAACATTTTTCTTTGTCATGGTAGGGATGAAAAATTTGGCATGGCGATTTTTTTTAAATAGTTTATTGTCAAATTGGTGTCCATACAACACCCAGTGCTCTTCCCCACAAATGCCCTCTTCCATCACCACCACCTCTTTTCCCCCCTCCCTCTTCCCCTTCAACCCTCAGTTCATTTTCAGTATTCAATAGTCACTCAAGTTTTGCATCCCTCTCTCCCCCAACTCTCTTACTTTCTTCCCCTCCCCCTGGTCCTCCATTAGGTTTCTCCTGTTTTCCTGTTAGACCTATGAGTGTAAACATATGGTGTTTGTCCTTCTCTGCCTGACTTATTTCGCTTAGCATGACACCCTCGAGGTCCATCCACTTTGCTACAAATGACCATATTTCATTCTTTCTCATTGCCATGCAATACTCCATTGTGTATGTGTATATATACACACATATTCTTGATCCACTCATCAGGTGATGGACATTTAGGCTCTTTCCATGTTTTGGCTATTGTTGACATTGCTGCTATGAGCGTTGGGGTACATGTGCTCCTATGTATCAGCACTTCTGTATCCCTTGGGTAAATCCCTAGCAGTGCTATTGCTGGGTCATAAGGGAGTTCTATGGATAGTTTTTTGAGGAATCTCCACACTGTTTTCCACATGCACTGCCAAAATTCAAACAGGAAGAGATAGAAAGCATGAATAGACCATAACCAGTGAAGAAATCGAATCCGTTATTAAAAATCTCCCAACAAATAAGAGCCCAGGGCCAGATGGCTTCCCAGGGGAATTCTACCAGACATTTAAAGCAGAGCTAATACCCATTCTTCTCAAACTATTCCAAAAAATAGAAATAGAAGGAAAACTTCCAAACTCATTCTATGAAGCCAGCATCACCTTGATACCCAAACCAGAAAGAGATTCAGCAAAAAAAGAGAACTACAGACCATGGTGCTTTTAAACAACTGACTCCTATTATTCTGTAATTGAAATTTATTACACACTTTTGTAACCATCATGGTCATAGAAAAGATTCTATTATAGAATCTGCCATTGTAGGCGTTTCAGGTGGGATTTACCTGCCCATTCGTACACACCTGAAAATCGAAATGGAGAGCAGAGATGAGGCCATATGTCCAGATGACGCCACTGTGATGAAATGGCATTTGCAATGGAAACCCCGCTATGAGTGGTGGCAGAAGTATTTGCCTGGATTCTCTTGTACCTAGTGCCTTTGATTCTTTATTAAATGAAAGCCAGATGCTTATGGTTAACATTTTTAATGGGTCCATTCTCCTAGGGAGCTCATAAAGACCAACTAATAAATCAAAGAGCCCTTCTAATCAGAATTTCAAGGGATACTACAATGTTGCTAATGCATTAATGAATTGGGGGCCCTGCAAGCCAGGTTCATAGATTTTTTTCCCTGAAGTCTCTACTCCCTGTCCTTCAGGTTTATGTATGCATGTGTGTGTGCGTGTATGTGCAAGAGTATATACTCTTGTGTTTATATATGTGTGTGTGTGTGTGTGTGTGTATATATATATATGCTGTCTCCTTCCCCACCACCCCCACCCACCAAGAAAGACATACTGGAAAAGGAAGTTGGGGATAAATGTCTCAGTGTCAAAGCTAGCACTGTGTCTTCCACAAGACAAAGTGAGTTACTAGGAGAAAAATTCCCAAGTGATTTAAAAGATACCATTTAAATTCTATTAGAATTTTTTTTGAAATAAAAGGCAGTGAGTTAAGTGAGAATAAGATGTAAACCTTCCTGCAATATTTGATTGCTAATGAATAGAGAGCATTAATCTTAGCAACAGAAAGAGAAAAATGCATAGTGTTTTTCATTAAATCAACTAAATGATTAAATGAGTTAGTCAGTAGAAACCATTTTAATTTTCTGAATGTGAAATGTGTAGCTTATAACAAATAAATTCTAAGCACCTTTCTAAGCAACTTTTGCCCATAAAAAATGTGGGTTATAAAGATGTTTGGTATTTTCTTCTTTATAGATAGTCAATATTTTAATGCAGTGACATTAATTGTGCAGAATGAAATGCCCCTACTATCTGGGCTTAAAGAAAGTTGGCACCCAGTGCAACATCCCTAATGGATCTTCAACACTATTACAAAATGATTGATTGTTGTCGTAGTCATTTTAGCAGCTTTCAGAGCTGTTATATTTTTAATTAAATTGGCTGTGAATTTCATAAGTGGCAAAGGTTGATAAACTATCACTCAGCACAATATTACTATTCTTCTTAGTGTGGCTGTCATAGTTGGTACGTTTATGTGCATAATCTTAACATTCCATAAGTCTCTTTGATCTCAGGCATTGATCTGCAAGATTACTTGCTGTTTGGAGATGGGGGAAGAAACATAAAAATTAACTCAGCAAAGCACAGGATTCTGAGACATTACTTGGTGAACAGAGAGGAGGTCCAACCTCATAACCCCACTGTAAGGGGGTTTGCCATCCTTCTTGCACGTCATCGAAAAGGGGAAGCAGACATGGTTAGTAGGTCAGAGTGCCAATTCTTTCACCCATAGGTTGTGAGAGGCTCTTCTGAGCTGGGCCCAGGGCTGAATGCTGTGAACACAAGCGTGAGTCTAGTTGGAGCCCCAGGCACTGATCCTTCCGAGCAAATAAGGTCCAACTCAGAGAGTGCTCTTAAGGAAAGGGCTAATCTATATGAAGGAGGGTACTAAGTCATGGGTGCAGGCAAGGCTCCTCTAAAAAGGCGAGCCTGGAGCTGAGATCTGAAGGTGGGAGAACACACAACCATACAAGGAGGGGAAGAAGTGTGCTTCCAGCTGAGGGGAGGTGGGGCGAAGCATGTGCATGGGTGCTGGGGCACCAGGGAGCCATTTGAAGACCTGAAAGAAGCCCAGGGGACTGAAGCCCAGAGCAAGAGTAAGGTGGGGAGGGGAGCACTTTTAGCCATGGACACAGTGCCTGCATTTCCAGGAAGCCCTTGGGAATTGACTGACAGCCATTGGGATAGCTGTCAAAATGGCTCCATCAAGGCAAAATGCCCCACTCTTATGTATATGACTCCTGTTGGCCATGAAAGAGCCTGGATTTGTACCCCAACTGAGCTGAGCAACCTTGGCAAGATACCTAACCTCTGAACCTCAGTTCCCACCCTTGTCCTGTGGGGCTAATAATAGTGCCTCTATCATTGGGTTGTGAGGACTATGTTATCCTTCATGCAGTGATGCATGTGGTTTCTGGCTTGTAGGAAGTACCTAATCCATAGTAACTATTATTATCTTAGAACAAGTGAAGTAATCAATATATGGTGAATGGATTTTCTTATTGTCCCTTAGTAGAAAAAGAAAATGGGGTTTCACTTTTTATAAAGAGGCAGATGCCTCTGAAATGGGCTTGATTTTTCTTCTACCTCTTGGTTATCTTTTGTGCATGAGAAATTTCTCATTAGCCAACTGGCTCTTCATGAGGAACCTCCCATCGGTTCATGTACTCAACTAGTTTTGGGTATATGACAACCAGCAAGTAATGGCCAAAGCCCACAGAGAGTAAAGGTTTGACCCCAACTCATAGAAGGAAGGGTGCTGCCTTTAGTTCAACATTGCTCATCATGGAGAAAACTCAAGCTTTGGAGTCACACAGATGTAGGGCTCCATCCTGGCTGGGACACTTATTGTACGTGAAGCCTTGAGCAAATTATCCTTTCTAAGCTTCATTTTTCTCAATAGCAAAATGAAGATAATTCTATTAATTATATTGGACGTTATACAGTTTATCTAAAAGAAGGCATAATGGCTGATACATAGCAAACACCTCACAGTTGTCGCTCTTCTAATCTGCTGATCTCTTCCACTGAATTCACCATTATGTTGGGGCTGGGACAAGGGTGGCAAGGACTGAATGCCATTTGGTTATGCAACTTTTATTTCTAAGGCAGACAAAGCGGGTGTTATTTTGAGCACTGCACAAATGACCTCCACACTCTCCTATAAAACTTTTGGGTTTGGATACGTGATTACTTCAATGAGACATTCACAACAGCAACTACAGAACAGCTTAGAGTATCGGGGGACCCTCAGAAGACCAATGGCTACATAGGGATATCATATTAGTTAGTAAAAATTGTGCGTGGAATAAACATGGCAGTTACTTTCAGTGGCGTAATCTCCATAGTTTCCAACAAGAGGCTGTGCAAATTGCAAAGGAGGGAAAAGAACATCTCAGTTTTCCTACTTTGAGGTTACAGATGAGCCACAGAGCTACCATTTGTATTTGCAGGCGATTTCAATCATTCTGCATATACGCTCACCCTGGCAACATTTCAAAGCATTATTCCACATTACGGTAGTATTTTATCATGCTTCACCAGTCTGCCACCATTCTTTCCTTGGCAAGAAAGTGCTCCAGGCTAAGTATCAGATTTTGTCAGTAGGAAAAAAGGAGTTGTTACAATCCAGAAATGGCTGGGGAAACATACCTTCAAGTGCTACAAATTTGTAAAGGTAAAGCTTCAGTAGAAAGAAAGACTAGGGACAAGCAGGCTTCTGTCTTGTTGGTTTCTATATATTCTTTGCTATGTTCCCCAGGTGGGCAGTAGACCCAGCTGGACTAAGCTGTGAACTCTGATGCTCACAGTGGAGGGGAGAGGGAAGTTGCACCCCAAGTACTTTCATCATCTGGTCTTTTGTGTCTGTCACCAAGGGAGGTGGGTTCCTATCTTCACTGACACAGATTATCTGGTTATCTCCTTCTGCCTTTCTCTTGGTAAAGCCCAGGGCCGGCTTGCAAAAGATTGCATGCTTTTCTCCATTTCATCCATCCTATCAAGATATCTTTATTTGGCATCTTGTCTCTGCCAAGCCTTTACCAGACACTGGAACCCACAATGAGCATAAGCCCAGAGCTCACAGGTGCCATGTCAGAGCCTCTGAGGGGTGTCCAGGGTGCCACGGAAGCAAAAGGGTGGGGCACTGACTCGGATTTTGGTGGGGTGACATCTACCTCAAATTCAAAAGGACATATGAATAATTACAAAGAACAATCCAGTTCCTCCTGTCCCTGGCTGCTTCCAGGTCTTAGCCTGTCTGAGGGACAGGCGAGACTGGGATAGGAAAGAGCCTGGCACAAATTCAATACCTCCTTATTTCCGAAATATCAGACAGTAATCACGGTCGCTATCATGTCTAGGAACCACTTCTATGATTTATTTTGCTTCAAATCAACTTCTTTTTTCTACTTGAAAGGATTCATGGAAAAAGGAGTGACTGTATCATTCTTGTAACAGAAGAGTAGTAGAATGTGCTATAAATAGAAGGCAACTACAGAAGTAAATACAATGAAAAATAAAATGGTGTTATTAACTTTAACCGGGCCACTGCTGTTTGAGCCTAAGGCCTGCTCTCTTCTGGTACAAAACATGGGAGATCATCAAGCCTTCGAGCAGGTGTGAGGAACAAAAGGACACAACCCTCAGCATGCTCCTGGGGAGAACACAAGGAGAAGGGGGAGTTGACACTAAACAACCACTGTGAGATTCTGCATGCTTTAAGGTCATGACTCTGTACTACCTAAAACCACCTGTGTACCTACAAAGGAACACGTCCTGCAAGTGGTTCAGGGGAGTGAGAACATGAAGTTGCATGTAATGCAGGGAAAGAGGTAACAAGAAGAGTGGTTTTGCAGGCCTTGTTAAAGAGTTTGGATTTCATCCTGAAAGGCTGGATAGCCAGGGAAGCAAGCAGATGGCTGGTTGGCATGGTCTGATTTGCATTTCAGAAAGACCCCTCACCTGAAGGGGGTGGGGGCCAGGGATGGACGGTGAAGAGCAAGCCTGAAAGAAAGGATATGCAAGGAGGCTTTGAAAAAACACATGGGTAAGAAGACCTTGGCAAAAACTAGAAAAGTGAAAGTGGGGAGGGAGAGAAAGAAATCTATCAAACTTCTTGATTGGGTGAAAGACATAGAATGTACTCACAATGTTTTCTAAATGATGTGGCTCTAGACCTTTAGAAAGAGCCAGGTCAGTCCACCTGGTCTACCAGTTTTTGACTAAGAATCCATAATCTCTCAACTCATCCCTACTGCCCTCCCCAGGACCCCTTCTTACATCCTGTTGTGGTTCTCATTGTTCTTTGAGATTCTTTTGCAGTGAGGTCTGCAAACTAGGCCTGAGAGTTGATAGTAATGTAGTCCCTTTGGGTTCCTTATGGAGTCTGGGAAGTTCTCAATTTCTCCCATTATTTCCCATTTGGGGCAAAGCATCAGTTTTAACCAGGATAATTTTATTCCTAGAGGACGTTTGGCAATGTACAAAGACATTTGTGGATATCACAACGAGTAGGGAGTGGTATATTAGTCACATCAAACAGACAGAGACCAAAGATGCTGGTAAACATCCTAAAATGCACAAAACCACCCCCACAACTTAGCATTAACTGACCAAAATGTCAATAGTGCTTCAGTTTGAGGAACCCTGGCAGGACAATGGCAACGTCAGAAAGTGTTGAATGAGGGCAGAGAAAGAAGGCTATAGAGGGGCAGCTGCTTCTATCAGGACACTATTATTTGCATTGAATAAACTGTGTGCAGCTGGGGAGAGAAGGAGGTTGAGGGTGGGGAAGCACTGCTTCCTCTGAATTTTCCAGGACTGGGATCAGACCCAAGGCTGGGCAGCTAGTTGGAAGAGACAGAAGCCAAAAGCAAGCCCTGAGCTCTCAGACACCAAGGGCTGCTGGAGTGCTCTTATGAGGATGGGAGAGGCTGTGGGGTGAGTCTCCAGGCAGATCAGGTATCCACAGGAGAACCTCACTGAGCTCAACACCCCAGCAGGTGTGTTGAAATTCCAGGAATTTTCCTACTGCTTTGGCTAGTCTCTAAGCCTGCCCAGAGAACAAGCATTCCTGTTTTCAGAGGATGGTAGCATTGATGACTTTTTTTTTTAGGGAGAAGGCGGGGGGGATGTCAGAAAGATAAATACTTTGTAAACCACTGCATGTTTCCTGCCAGCAAGCTTTGAGTCTATTTGTGAAACATTTATCTCCTTGTATACTCACCCCCCCCATATTAGGTTAATAAACCTAATAGCCTGAGGTATGCCAATCAATAAGAAAAAATGCAGGAAGCTGAATCTGAGGCATCATGGTATTGAACTATCTGCAGAGAGCTATGAGATCTTCCTCTGTAGTAACATGCTTCCAGTCCACTGGGATACTGAGAGGGGCCGATATGTTCTTATCATATTTACGAAGTTAGAAAAATGTCATACGTAGACATTCTGCTCTGATTCATGAATGAGATGGACATTGAACTTCTCTTTATTCAATGAATGTAGAGTCTGCAGATAAGAATGGATTGATTTTCATGCAAACTGGGGGTTCTGTTTTCGCTTCTGTGGACAAGAGCAATTCTGTCTTCATCACATGCATACAACAATCCAGTAGCTGACTATATATGCAAAAATTTTAGGGTAAATCCCCTCTGATTAAATATATAGGCATATTTAAAGACTTTTATATACTTTAGGAATCAGGCATCTAGTAGACAAAGTAAGTCAGGATGGGTAAGAAGTAAACAACTTCAAAGTCCCATTCTTCACTCTAAATTGGGAAAGCCTAATTTTTCTCTCTGTTGCTCTCCTCCACATTTCCTCTGTGAGTGTTGCTGGAAGGTCTCTGGAAGCTAGGTGTTAGATAAATGCAGATCTGGAGCACGAGTGCTTATAGCAAAGATAGCCTGCTTGTTTTGGGCACCAAAGTCCATTGATGGGTTTAACATTCCCATCATAACTTTGGAAGTAAATGACAACTCCCAAAGGACCATCTCCCGTGGGCTGCATCTTTTTTTTTTTCTTCTCAAGTTTCCCTTATAAGGGAGGACAGAGAGAATTCTCATTTGAGACCAGATGGAGGTAAATACTCTGGGTTCACTGTCCAGCAGATGTATCCAGACTGACTTCACTGATCAATATTGCACAATGAGAATATCACTAAAATTCATTAGCAGGACCAAATCCATAACTTTTACCATCCCTGAGACCACTGGGAGTACTTCCTTTGTGAACTCTTGGGCCAGGGATTATCCTTTCCTTGAATTATAGTGAAATCTGTCTTAAGTGATCACCCAGGGACCACCCAAAATTGGTAACTTGGAAGAGGTTGAACTTTAGCTAAAGGTCAAACAAAATTCTCTAGAAACCTTAGTGGTTGCTTAAAGGTGAAAGAAAAAGTTGAAATGAAAATTGACTTAATCCCTGGTTTATGAACCAAGTAGCAATCTGAGGGATGCATTCAGCTCATAAATGCATCTTGACTTATCTTTCTGAAATGCCTCATCCTTTCTGTCAAGTGCCATGGCCTTTCTGGCTTGTTAATCATATGCCTAGAAATGCCTTTATTTTCCAAGGATTCTCATACATTTTGAAAACCTTGTGCTGTGTGTTTGTGACCCACAAAAGGGGTGATGTTATATAACATCTAGGTCAGGCTCTGCTCACCACCCAGAGAATGGGGCCACCAAATACCTTAAAGATTCTAAGTGTCTTGACCTGGGAAGTGGAAATTGGCTTAACTAACATCAGAACATCCATTGTAGGAAGGATTTTTTAGAGAAAGAGATCCGTATTGTGTTATATTATCAGAATTTTAGCTGACAGTATCTTTATATTGTATCATAGAGACCTCACATAGAAAAACTTAAAAATGTAATCTGTCTTTTGATCCTCTATGAAGCACTCAGAGTAGAATTTGTAGCAATCTTGAGGTAGCACTGAAACTCTCCAGGCTAAAACTAAGAAGGCAAAGAAGGAAGGAAGATGGACCATTGTACTTTCCTTATTCCTTCCTGGAAATAGAGAAGGAGCCGGGAAACATTGGGTCCAAATTCCAACAGTGACACATTTTGTAGTTTGGATTGATCACTGTAATCAACTCAGCCTCTATTTCCTTATCTATAACAGGACAAGCAATAATAATCCCTATAGTTGGTATTTATTAAACTCTTAGATATTAGATCCTTGACTGGTCAAAGACTTCATATATAGTATATCTTGATAAATCCCCACCACAACATTTGTGTGAGTAATGGTATCTCCATTGGAGGTGGTAAGAATGTGAAATATTGGTCAAAAATGCAAACTTTTCAGGAATGCTGAGAACCTTCAGTGACATGGTAGGTGAGAGTCACAGTGCAGCCTGCCTGCTGCCTAAGGGTATTTCCATGACAGTCAGTTTTATTCCTCCTTGCATAGAGATGGGCACTATGTGTCCCTGTGCCCGTGCATTTCACAGTCCTTGAACTGTGATGGGATATGAGTTTCTCTACTATTTGTTGATTTCTCACATATTTATTTGAACACTGCTGAGTGCTTGGAGCACAGTGAGCAACTGAACAGATGTGTTTTGTGCTGGCTGAGTTGAGGGTCACAGTCTCTGTTGTGCAATCCAGGTCCAAGTGAAAAAGAGGTAGAGGAAAAGGAATTAGGGAGGTGTCCCTCATGGATGAGGCATACTGACTTAAGGATTTCTTGGTATGGAAGTAAGGTTAACTCAGTACTCCGAGTTCAGTATATGTAGACTTTTTGTTGCTTTGTATTAATGTTAGTGTTATTTGGGCAATCTAGTTGGTTTCTATACAGAAGAAACTGGCATTCTGAAGCAAGGATGTTTTCCTGAAGTGAAGTCATACACACCCTCTGTGTCTTCTTCCTGTAACTAAAGACTTCTCTGTGTTAATGGCAATGGAGCCAGTGCAGTGCACAGGTATGAATCAGTTCAGCTCTGTATCCTAACTGAAGACTCCCTGAAACCAGGCGGACAACCGCCACAAAGGCAACTTTGGAGACAGCCCGGAAATGGCTTACGTACCTGAAGGTTTGATTCTGTTGTCTCCCGCTTCCTGGAGCCTGGCACTTGGTATCTGTCCAGAACAAGTACTGCCCTTCCCTTAACAACATTTAATTTTCTGATCACAGCTGTTGTTTCCAAAAGCACCCAGAGCAAGAGTGGCACACAATGATGCCATCTTCTTTCTAGAAACCCTTTCTTATGTCCAAGCTAATGAGCCAACAGCTAAATGCAAAATGCTTCACAAAGGCCAACAATCTTGGACAGAGCTTTCCTCCCTGACTGAAGTCATAGTGACACCAAGCTATTAGCTTTACCTGCAATCAATATAACGAATTAGTAGCCCCCATCCTCTTTTCTTTCTAACAGTGGTGGGATGCTGGAAATCCTATCCTTTCCCAGTGGTGGTAATTCCACCATCTCCTTAACTATTTTCAGTTAATCTTCATCAGGTTAAGCACATTCAACTCCATATAATTGTGAGGTTTCGTACAAACACTGGTTGGTTAGTGGACTGAAACAAAAGAATAATGAGAACTTCAGATCCACAGCTCAGGCCTACTCAGTGTCTTCTAAGAGCTTTAGAGAGGATTTAAGGTAAATAATAAACATACACAAGATGTTTCTACACAAGACCCTGCTTATTCCAAAGCCTAATTTTCTGTGTGATAGGTCTAAAGAACTTCACACCAAGAAAAGCCTGTCCCAGCGTTTGTCAAATTATAGCCCACATGCTAAATCAAACTCGCTGCTTGCTTTTGTAAACAAAGGTTTATTTGAACATCGTCATGATTTTGTGTTGTCAGTAGCTGCTTTTGCCCTACCACAGCAGTGTTGAGTATTTGCAACACAAATGGTAGGCCTGTAGAACCTAAAATATTTACTATCTGCCTTTTCCATACAAAATAGAGTACTTATCCTTGCCCTATCCTAAAATGGGGATGGCAAGTTTAACAACATGCTACAACACGAGCTCTGTGATGGCAGAGACCTCGGAGGTTTGTTTTCCTGTGTTGCCCCAGGGTCTCATGGGTAACACTCAACAAAGGAAAGGCATTACATTTCCTCCCACTCTCTCTTTCCTCACACTTTTATTCTTTATCCACCCCTCATCTGCACTGACTATAGGATATGAATCTTAGTATCATCATCTGTCTACAATCTTACTTCCTCTATTGGCATTTTGACAGCTTATAATCAAATTTGTTTTTTATTACACAAATGACCTTTCTTAATTTTATTTTTTTAGAGAGAGGAGAGTAGGGGAGGGGCAGAGGAAGGGAGAGAGAGAGAGAGAGACAGACAGACAGACAGACAGACAATCTTAAGCAGGCACTACATTCAGTGTGGATCCCGATGTGAGGCTCAGTCTCACACCCCTGGGGTCATGACCTGAGCCAAAATCAAGAGTCAGATGTTCAACAGACTGAGCCACCCCACCTGGGTGCCCCTAAACTAATGCTCCTAATGCCCCTTACAGTTCTGGGCACTGGAGGATACAGTGTGAACAAACCAGATCATGCCCAAATCTTCAAAGAGATTCCTCTTGTGGAAAAGACAGACAAAAACAAGTAAATGGACAAACATGCATCATCACAGATAGAGAAAACAGGTAATACGATAATGGTATTTGTGCTGGAGCAAATGAATTTGGATAGAGTTATCAGAGAAGTCTTTACTAAAGAGAGAACATTTCATTTGATAATTAAAAGGTGGGAGGCAAGTCTCAAGAAACCTAGGGACAAAGAATTTTCTAAGCAGAATAAATAGGGATGGAGAAAGCCATGAGTCTAAGATAAGGTTGGCATGCTCTGAAAATATAAAGAAGGCTAGGGGGCCTGGAGCATTGGTGAACAGGCAGAAGGAGCTGTGGTGACAAAGGCAGGCAGTGACCTAGAGGTCTTGTAGACCTAGTATGAGATGTGCATTGTAGGGTCTTAGGAAAGGAAATGACATGATCTCAGTTGTACAAGGATCCCTCTGGCTGGGCTGGAAGAAGGCACAGGTGCAAACAAGGGAACCAATTGGGAGATTATCACAGTGTTTTATAACAGATCATGGTACAGTGGAGGTGAAGAGGAATGGGCCATTTGGCAGCATGTCTTTGAAATACAGCAGGTCGATTTTGTCGATGGAGTTGACTATGAATGGGCTTGGAGACGAAGAACTAACTCCCGTTATTTAACTTGAGTAGCAGCTGGATCATTAGCAATATTTACAGGAAAGACTGACATAGGATGAGGAAGGTACAAGTCAGGTGTTTTCTTTTGGTTCTCAGAAATATGAGGTTTTTGCTGTACATGCAAGAACACTCATCGGGAACTTGTTGAATACTCAGGGTTGGAGCTCATTAGAGATCCAGGCTAGAAACAAACTGAGAGCCATGGATACGGTGTTTAAAGCCATGGCCTTAAATGGGGATCACCTGGGTGGTTAAGGGAGTAAAGTAAATTGCCGAGAATGAAGGTCAGACATATTTCCAGGTTGGGTACAATAAAGTGAAAGAACTTTGCAGACAGAGGGCACTCCCAATGCAAAGGGCCTGATGTGGACCACACGCGGAGTACTTGGACAAGGTAGCTGGAGCATGGTGAGTGATTAGAGCGAGATGGAGATAGAGGGGAGTTTGGATTTTACCCCATGTGTGATGGGAGGATAAGGGTACGAGATTGTCAGTTATAGGGTTTAAGAATTTAAGCTCTAGAGAAAGGATGCCTGCAATTGTCTATCATCTCTGCTGCTTCCTGGGCGAGGTAACTTCTTTGTGCTACAGTTCTGTCATCTGTAATATAGGGGATGATACTACTACTTACGGCTCTTGTGAAGATTAAATAAAATAATGTATCAAATGTGCTTCCATCAGTGCTGAGCATACAATAAGTGCTCAGTAAATGCCTGCTCTAATTATTAGTGGAGAGGATCACACAATCTGACTTACTGTTCAGTGATGCTGGACTCTAGAGGCTCAAGAGTAGAAACAAGGGAACATTTAGGAAGTGGTTGTGGTCCTCCAGGGGAAAGATGGGACTTTCTTTGAATCCCACGGAGTCCCACCTCTTAAGATAAGATACCCTTATTTTTACCTAGTCTATGAAATATCCTGTGTTGTTGTTCTCTCACATCTCTGTGACTAAGTCATGAACCTCTCGAGAAAAGTACCCTGCCTTTAGCCCTGCCATCCCATCCCTAATCAGCATGTGATGGCGATAATGCATAGCCATCACCCTCAATGAAGAGCAAAACAATAGTCTGTGTCAGCATGTAGCATCAGGAGCTTACGCAGACCACAGCACACTCCCCAGGACATGTCCAAGTTGTAGAACAGGAGACGCAGAAAAGCTGTTGGACTCCAGCCTGAGTGCCTTGAGGAGCCAGCCAAGAGGAAGGCTTACTCCTTGAGCTGGGGGTGAGGCAGAGGGATGGGGGCATGTGCAGGGAAGGCGCCTCAGCAGGCATAGAGTTTTCAGGCTCATTTACATCCTGTGGATATGTGCAAAGAGCTGGACAGGCAATACAAATTCATTTTTGAGGTCACAGCACCAAAGTTGGGCTGTGTTAGCTCCCAGAGCCATTAATGGGGTAATGTGTTCTCTCACTGTGAGTGGGAATCAAAAAGCCTTTAATGGGGCTTCATTAGATCCATCTGTCCATCCATCACCACTTGACTTGAGAAACAGGAACACCCACTAACTAATTAGATTTATCCTAATCTCCTTTCTGCCTTGTCAGTCCTCCTCGGAGACCCATCTGTGGGTTTAGAGTTCAGACCCTTAAGAATTATGCTAATCAGTCTTTTTCTAATTTAAAATGTTCATCTGATGGCCATGATTTGAAACTTCTTGCTGTGACAAATGGGAATCCATTGTAAGATTTTGTGCTAATTTTAAACACCCTCATCCTCTGAAGTGCCACATAATGGACCATTTCTAAGAAAATAGTTAGGTGAAGATCATACAGTCTTGGAGCGGGGCAGTTAGTAAGAAAACCAGAGTCAGCACTGGGGAGAATTTTAATTATTTTTTAACATGAGTAGGAGATGATTTGCTTTCATTTGTAGTCTCAAAAAGGAAGGTGCCTGAGTTATTAAACATGAGGATGGACTGTATATTTCCATGGTGTGGCCACTGGTGTGTAAAATATAGAGGAGAATCAATTCACTGTGGTAGGTGCCCAGAGGGAAATTATTTAGGAGTAGATTTTCATACCCCCTGCATCCCTGGAGCCTGTGGCCTGGTCATTAGAGGCTGGTATGGAATGTTAAGCAGATTTCTGTGCAGAGAGGTCACCCACGCATTGTGGTGGTTTGAACCTGGCAGCAGAAAGGACACTTTGACACAGCACAGTGACACTTACCTTAGAACCTAAACACCCCAGGCCCTTAGGGCGATGAATAGAAATCATCAGCTCTGGTATGAGAGGGTTAAAATGGAGTGCTCAGTAGAAAGATTGATACTGCATTAACTACTTATTGAATGAAGACCAGAGAGTCTTAACTGGGGATTATAGCCCAGAGTGGCACTTTCCAAACTAACACATGCCCATAAATTTCTTGGACATTCTTGGATCTTGTGAAAATAGTTTTTGGTTCAGTAGGTTTGGAATGGAGTTTAAGAATCTGCATTTCTCACAAACTTCTAGGCGACAATGACACTGCTGGCCTAGAGATCACACTTGGTATAGCAGCGAGGTTAAGAGTTTAGGGAGTAGAAAGAACCCAGGTTCAAGTCCTGGCCATTTACTGGTAAGACAACCTTAGGCAAATTACTTTTCCTCTGTACCTGTTTCATTCAACAAATATTTGATTTTCTACTATTCACCAGAAACTGTGCTCAGTGAAATACCTGAATCCAGATAGGATATTTAAAAATGCTCCCCCATTTTTTAAAATGTTTATTTATTTTTGAGAGAACAGGGGAGGGCAGAAAAAGGGAGACATAGTATCTGAAGCAGACACCAGGCTCTGAGCTGTCAGCACAGACCCCAATGGAGGGCTCAAACCCTGGAATCGTGAGATCATGACCTGGGCTGAAGTCAGATGCTCAACCATCTGAGCAACCCAGGCGCCCCTCCCCTGGGTTTTTTAATCTGGTGGGGCAACATATAAGAAAGAAGGTAACGAAGCAAAAATGTGTTAATTATGGCCTCTGTTCATTGCTAGCAATGATAGCAATGGTGGTTAATGTTTCTTGAGAACCTAGTAGGTGCAAGGCTTTAAAGAATTTCAGGCAATAAATATTTTAGACTCTATAAGCCATTCAGTTTTTGTTGCACCTACCTAATTCTGCCCTTGGAGCACAAAAGTTGTCACAGACAGTATGTGGGGAGTAAGAGTGGCTGTATTCCAAACACGGTGCATTTACCAGAGTGCCACTGGGCCCCATTCAACCAGTTGGCCATGGTTTACAGACACTGGTTCCTGACCATTATCCTCAACCAGGTTCTGACATTGTGAAGCAGCCCTCTACAATGTAAGTACAATGTGAGCTGCAAGGGTGCTGTTAAACCTTAGAGCAGACATGTTTAAAAAAAAAGATAAAATTTAAGATGATTTTTTTAAGTTTATTTATTTTTAAGAGTGAGAAGTATAGAGCATGAGTGGGGGTAGGGAAAGAGAGAGAGACACAGAATTCAAAGCAGGCTCCCAGCTCTGAGCTGTCAGCACAGAGCTCAATGTGGGGCTTGAACTCACGGACTGTGAGATCATGACCTGAGCCAAAGTCAGATGCTTAACCAACTGAGCCATCTAGGCTCCCTAATAAAAAATAAATAAATAAAAATTTAATATGGTTTATTTAACCTGAAATATACAAAATATTATTTCAACAGGTAGCCAGTATAAAATAATTATTGAGACATTTCACATTCTTTTTTGTACTAAATCTTCCAAAGTTGATGTGTGTATTACAGGTACAGTAGACGTCAGCTCATAGTAGCCATGTTTCAAGTCCCTGGTAGACACATGGGGCTCACGGATGCTGAACTGGACAGGGCAGCTGTAAAGTCCCTAAAACTTGTCCACACTAGAGCATAAGATTCTGTACTTGTAAGAAGCCCCCAGATGGTGGTCTTCAGTCCACACTCAGGGTAGGAAGGATGCAGACAGACACCCTCCGAAGCAAATACAGTATAACGGACCCAAGGGGCAGGTGATGTAGGGTAGGCCCTAAAAGCTCTTTAAAGGTCTTTGCATTTAAGATGAAACCCAGAGCAGGAAAGAGAAGAATAGTGGGAGAAGATGTTCTACTCATGTTCGAGATGTTTTAGATTAAGTGCACTAAAGCATGCAGGCACTTAACATTGAACATTGATGTCAGCATGGTATCTTGGGTTTTTGTTATAATGTAAAGGCAGGGTGATAGGTAGCCTTTGGGTTGCCCCTGCATGCACTTTTCTCCAAGAGCAGAGTAGACTCCACCTTCAGTGCTCCCATAGTTGCCCAGATTTTCCTGAGCACAGCACTTTCCATGCTTTCTGTAGGTGTCAGATTATTTTCTGGGTGGCCCATCAGGGTTGTGGGTTCTGAGAGGGTATCCCTGGAGCTTGGCCACTCCTCTGTCCCTAGCCTAAACATCAGCTATGGCCATTGGACTGCTTGGCAGAGAAGATGGGGACTTACAGAATATTTGGAATTCTATCCAAGGTATACCTGGGCATGGACTCCTTGAAACCTTTACAAGTGGGAACTCTCCAACTAAAAATCAGAGGAGGGAACTCTTCTGTTTAAGGTAGGAAAGAAAGGACATTGCATGGTGTGGCATGTGCTTAGTGGTCACAGACAGGTGAGTCACAGGCTCAATGGCCTGCAGGTGTGTTAAGAAGGGTCAGCACAGTAAGTATTTGCAAATCTAACAGATTTTAGAAGGAACCTTGGCTCTCCACTCCATGGTATCCCACTCCAGTGTCCAACATGAGGCTGCTGCCTCCCTTCCTTGACGCCTGCCTCGCCTCCACCCAGAGCTGAAATCATTGTTCTAGGTGCTGGGGAAGCATAAAAGGAAAGGGCAGGTGCTTCTCTCACACAGAAGTGCCACCTCACAGATCAGACTAGCTCTTCCAGGGGAGCTCAGGTCTGTTAATGGGCATGAGATGCTAACTGGTTGTAGTCAGAATACTGAGCTCTTCCAGTGGTCTTACTATAGAGCCTCCCCAAATCTGCCTCCACTCAAGCTATGCTATGTTCACAGAGGGCCAACTTGCCTTCTTGTTATAACAGTTTCAGACATCTGTATGGCATTACCTAGTCTGGAGAGAGACAGTACACCGTGGTCAAGAGGGCTGGTGCAGACGCCAGCTGCCTGTGTTTGCATCCCAGCCCTGTGCCTACTCATGCCAGCTCCCAGACCTCTCTGGCTTATCTTGCTCCTGTATTAGATGGAAATACTAGGAGCACCACACTCCTAGGGTGGTTGTGAGGATTCACGAATATGTGTACAGGGCATAAAACTGTGTGCACAACCAGCGCTCACTGTTGCTATCAGAAATTGCTTTCACTTGTATTATTGTATATGGTCCTTCCAAAACCCTTCAGAAAAAGCAGGATTGGCTATGGCATGATTTACATTTAATAGTAGAAGTGAAGAAAGCAAAAAAGAAGAAAGTGCTATTCTTCAAATTGAAGCCTTCTAATAATTCACTTAACATTTACGTTATACTTACTGGGTCAGGAAGCAGGGACGTGCGATGTGAATAAAGGTGACCGAAGCACATTAGAGCTCCCCAGCAGTAGTGGAGACAGACATGTGACAGAAATACAAACCAGGGATTGAGGAGAGGAGTTTTCCTGACCAAGGTGTGCAACGGCATGCTACATATTTCTGTAACATCATGACATTGCTGGGGTCCTTGGAGACATAAGTATCCTTTGTGGGCTTTAAAGCTGGGACCCATGATTCCCCCCGAGGGAAGTTTCATGTAAAGAGTGTGTGTTTGTGTGCATGGATTTTTTCTAGGGGAGGAACTCATAGCTTTGATCAGATTCTCAAAGGTCTTGATATGCTCTCAAAATGGTAATAACTCCTGTTCTAGAGGAACTTTGATTTAATTTGTGAAAATTCTCAATAGTGAGTAGCCCACGTTTTAAGTGTAACTTTGTACATACACCAATAGATACCTCAACAGTACTGGTCTAGAAGGAGAAAGGCAATTCTCCTAAAGACTCTGCCTCAGGGTCTCTTTTGCACTGTTCTTCCATATAGGCATTACCAGTGGTTTGCTGGTTGACCTTGATCGAACTATTTCACTGCTCAGAGCCCCTATTTCCAGTCACATGGGGGTGACAGCTTCTAGTTTGCAGATCCCTGGGGGCAACTGGATAGATTTACTGTCCTACGCACACCAGATGTTACTGGCCCTTAGTGCATGTGAGGCTTCCTTCCTTTGCCTGGTGTCAAATTCTCTATTGGATCTTTGTAGTAGATATTCTTTTTTTTTTTTAATTTTTTAAATGTTTTTATTTTTATTTTTGATACAGAGGGAGACAGAGCATGAGAGGGGGAGGGTCAGAGAGAGAAGGAGACACACAACCGGAAGCAGGCTCCAGGCTCTGAGCTAGCTGTCAGCACAGAGCCCGACGTGGGGCTGGAACCCACGAACGTGAGATCTGACCTGAGCCGAAGCCGGAGGCTTAACCGACTGAGCCACCCAGGCGCCCCTGTAGTAGATATTCTTGGGGAACTGTCTTTTTTTCTTCTTCATATTCCTATGCTTTCCTTCCTGAACTGAGGTTGCATTTCTTCCCAAGAATTATTCTCATTCCATGTCTTTGGTCTTTAGGAGCAGGCTTCTTATCTCTGGCTCTTTGCATCTGTTATGACATCTTAGGAAGATTTATCTGCCCTTTCCTCTATGATTGTGTTGACTGGATAGAATGGCTATTTCATTGGTTGTTTTCCCCTTATGGCTTACATAATTGGCAACTGATACTTTGGCCTATTATTCACTCATGTTACAGGTGGCAAGAGAACAAAATTGCATTGCTGTGGTCCCTATGAGAAAAGATACTTTGGTTTTTTTTGCTCTAAAAAACTAGGAAGCAGGGATTGCCAATATTTTTTTAAAAGAAGAGCAGCTGTATATAAACTTGGAAATATGCACCACCTTGCACCAGCCATTTCCAAGATTCATTGCATTGATCTCCCAACTCTTAGGCAGAAGTTGTGTGGCTGAGGTGTGGGTAAGGTCAAGGGCATGAGCTTGGGAATCAGAAAGGCAACTGTGTTTCCTCATAGTTCTAGTGGTTGGAAGTCTGAAATCAGCAGGAGTGGTTCCTTCGGAGGACCCTGAGGGAGAATTTGTTTAATGACTCCCTCTTGGCTTGTGGGGGGCTGCTGGCAATCTCTGGCATTTCCTGGCTTGTAGACCCATTACCCCAGTCTCTGCCTTCATGTTCATATGACATTCTTTCTGTGTGCATGACTGTCCAAACTTCCCCATTGTATAAAGACACCAGTCTTACCGCATGAGTGCTCACTCTAATGTCTTTATTTCAACTTGATTCCCTCTGTAAAGACCCAAGGGTACTGGGGGATTAGAGATTGAACAGATCTCTTGCAAGGGAGTACCGCTCAGACCATAACACACACCTACCACATTGGGTTGTTGAGGTAATCCACAAGAAGAGTTTAACTCAGTGCCTGGCACATAGCAATCCCTTAGTACATTGCTTATTTTTCGTGTGGAAATTTCTCATGCCCAGATTTCTACCTATAACTCGGAGGTTTTCAGTTTCTTTTGTCTCTCCTTTTCCATCAACTAGAAGGCAAGTAAATGTAAAGAGAAAAGGCAAAGTAGAGACCAGTCGGAACATGAAAGGTTCCACCATTTGACCATCAGAACTTTTGATACTTTAATTTTTCTCAGCCTGAGCTTATATTAGTAAAAAAAAAAGATTTATATGTGTAAAAATACACTGAAGCCTACTATTTCAGTCCAGTCTGTGTTAATTATTTGAGAAGCTTGTCTTAAATAGCAGAATGATTTTGTTTGACAGCAAACTTTGAAACCTAAATAATTATCAGATGGTCACTTAAAAAAATCAAAACTAACCCACTGTCTGAGAAAACATATTATTGGAATCAAATAAGCTGGTGGCATAATCTGAAAATTCCATGTGTACTGCTATGGTATCTGAAACATAATTATCAAGCTTAAGTTAATTAGACTAATGCTCAGAAAATCTGGCTTGGCAGCTTGTGGTAAGTAATTATATATACTGATTAAAAATGTAATACACAGTGAGCGGAGGCAATGGAAACTCCATTTGACACAGCATGTGCACATGTACAATTAAGCCATATAGAAGAATGCCCACAATGCAAAGGAGCTTAGTAGAAACCAACAGGCATCATGCCCAGTCTTAAGGGTGGGGGGCAGGTGTTCCCCTCACCCAATGGGAGACAGGCAGGTGTCAGCACAGGGCAGGCTCAGAAAGGGGATGTGGCCATGGGTACTCACTGGCCACCCTGAGCAGACTCAGAACCACTGCCTCTGCTCTATCCCCTTGTTTCCATTTCTCTCAAACTTCTCCTTCAAAAGATGATCAGCTGTGAGACAACTGAGGTCAGCTTCCTTGGTGATTTTCCAGGCTCTGAAAGAAGGAAATTGTCGTTCATTCTGGGTCACACATCAAGGTAGGATGCTGCCCTCAGTGCAGCCATAAACATACCTTTCATTTGCCCTCCTTCTTGCTCTTTGGCTTTTGCTCATCATTTTTGAAAAAGGGAAGAAGATGCCACTAGCAATCCATGAACAAAGACTAAAGACCCCCAACATTTGGCCATCTACTCAGGTTCATCATAAGTTATTATATCATAAAAATTTTGATTAAGTAACTAGAGTTAAATTTCAGATTAATGAGGGCTACAGAGAAACTCAATTTTGTTGTGTATCACTCTTATAGTGTGACTGTGTACCTGCATTAGTATTGTCATTTGGTTGAGAGAGTACAACCAAACCGTTCTCTGAGGACTGAGGATTGCTATAACTGTGTCACCCTTCTGAGTATCTGTTAGGGTTGGTTGATTTGGGCAAGAAGTGTTTTTAATTTATAGTTTTTTGTCAAGTTGGCCCAGTGCTCTTCCCCACAAGTGCCCCCCCATGACCATCACCCCCCTTTCCCTTTCCCCCTCCCCCTTCAGCCCTCAGTGTGTTTTCAGTATTCAAGAGTCTCTCATGTTTTGCCTCCCTCTGTCCCCCTAACTTTTTCCCCCTTCCCCTCCCCATGATCCTCTGTTAGGTTTCTCCTGTTAGACCTATGAGTGAAAACATATGGCTCTGACCTTCTCTGCCTGACTTATTTTACTTAGCATGACACCCTCGAGGTCCATCCACATTGTTACGAATGGCCAGATTTCATTCTTTCTCATTGCCATGTAGTACTCCACTGTATAGATAAACCACATCTTCTTGATCCATTCATCAGGTGATGGACATTTCGGCTCTTTCCATGTTTTGGCTATTGTTGACAGTGCTGCTATGAACATTGGGGTACATGTGCCCCTATGCATCAGCACTTCTGTATCCCTTGAGTATACCCCCAACAGTGCTATTGCTGGGTCATAGGGGAATTCTATTGATAGTTTTTTGGGTAACCTCCACACTGTTTTCCAGAGTGGCTGTAGCAGTTTACATTCCCACCAACAGTGTAGGAGGGTGCCCATTTCTCCACATCCTCGCCAGCATTTATAGTCTCTTGATTTGTCCACTTTAGCCACTCTGACTGACGTGAGGTGGTGTCTCAGTGTGGTTTTGATTTGTATTTCCTGATGACGAGTGATGCTGAACATCGTTTCATGTGTCTGTTGCCAATCTGGATGTCCTCTTTGGAAAAGTGTCTATTCATGTCTTCTGCCCATTTCTTCCCTGGATTATTCATTTTTTGGGTGTGGAGTTTGGTGAGTTCCTTATAGATTTTGGATACTATGGGCAAGAAGTATTTAGTGAACACCTACCCGGTACCTAATTTTAGTTTTGTAAGGTCTTCAGTAAAGTATTAGATTGAACCATGTGACGTTGTTTTGAAGGTTAAGGGAAGATTGAGTGTTGCTAATAGACATGGTTTAGCCCTCCTAGAACCTATAATTTAGTGGGGAATATATTTTTAACACAATACATGTCCTGAAATGGACCACATGAAAGGGCCACCTGGTCCAGCCTTGGGAGAGCAAGGGAAGAAATATATTCCTTGCAGAGAATAGTACGTGCAGAGGATGGGTGGTAAAACAAGACAGGCTGTTGAAAGAACCACGCCTACTGAAATAGGGTAGACAAAGATGGTGCAAGGGATTGAGAGATAGGGTGAAATGGTAAATAGGAGTCTTTCATGACAAGAAAGTCATGTCAAAGGCCAGTAACTCAGGACCAGATTATTGATAGCAAGTGTTGGGAGACTGCCCTGGGCCACTACCTAGAATGTACTGTTTAAATGAGAGAGGCTCCAGTATATGGCCCTCTTGTTGGGATGTTCTAATTCAGAATATAGGTGCAGGGCACTCCTATTATATTTCATTGAGGCTCCTTTTTAGTAGAGAAACATGCCAAGGCTTTCAATCTAAGACTGCAAAAAAGACTCACACAGCTGTCTCCCTGCATCTTTGTTTCCTTTTCTGTACAATGGGAATAACATTATGCCTCTACCTACCCCAAAGTTGATCCAGTGAGATTCTGTGTGCAGAGGTGCTTTAAGTTAAACACCTGAACTTAGTCTCCATTGTTTAGCAGATGTTGGATGCTGTTCTAGGAGAGACAAGAGACAGCATGCAGGTTTAGGGAGTAAGCCCTAGAGTCTGTGCCACCCATGAGCTCAGGGTCACATCTCTGATCTTAACTTCCTCACCTGAAAATGAAGAAGGCACCACCAGGTCTATTCATTGAGGGTTAAACGAGATCATCTCTGTACTAACACTTGGTACCTGGCACTTAGAGCAGGCTCAGTAAAAATCCATTAATAATAACAATATAATTATGCCTCATTATTTTTGGGCTCCCTTCTTTTGATGCTTTCACTTCCCTAGAGCAGAAAGTCCCTGGCATTGGACCAAGAGTCTCTTCCTTTGGCCAGGGGTCCATTTTCCGTAGAGCATTATTTGTTCCTTGTGATTTAGCTGCATTTGGCTGTAGAATTAAGTCCTGAATCTGACTCCCTTTTTAAGTAGGTGATCTCTCTACCTAAGGCCCAAATAATCACTTGCAAAGTGACAGCACAGTCAATCAGCAGTGGAGAGGGGCAGGAGCAGGGAGGGTGTCATTTGTTTGCTTCTGGAATGCCAAAAGTTTGGTTTGCCTGTTTTTAAATTTTGGCATCTGGAAGACACAGTCTGAATAATCATTTAGGAAGACTCACAGATCTTGGACTGATATCTTGGTTACTAGGCTTCCATCTAATGTCAATGAACTAGAGTCAGTTATTGCCAAAATCAAAAATTAAAGAGGGAGAAGAGCAAAATTGCTTAGAAATTAATGGCTTTCCTCAACATCTCACCTGTGTTTCCTACCTTAATAGCAATAAGCATACTATCTGAGGGAAGTAGGAATGAGGAGATAGGGCTGCAAGGCCCTTCGAATACAGTCTAGGTCTGAGAATCAGCAGAAAGAAAAGAACTAAAAGAGATTATGAAATGTAGAAAGCATGTGAGATTTATATTACCGTTGCAGACATGTTTATTAAAATCCAGGCAAGTATTACTTTTGCTTCGGAAATAGGACATAAGAGGAAATTTATGGAGGGGAGAATGTTTGGATGACTATCTCACAGACATAAAGCTCTTAAGGCAGAGCAGTTTTAATTAAGAACAGCATCCTGTGTGAAGTGTTATACCCAAAATAGATCCTAGGGGGGATTCAGTGAAGGGATACATCAGTTTCCGACATCTGGAATCCAATTAATAACTTCAGTGCTCTTACATAGCAAATGCTACTATGTTGTAGTTTTCATGGAGGCTCTCTGAATGGAAGCTGGATTTCCACAGGGAGGGAAATTGCAGCCATCCTATGTTGTAACCTCTATGTTGCCCAAGGATGGCCATGTTTGTTTTCATTCATGGCCTGTTTTGCTATAGTTATGCTTAATGACTGAATATCCACAAGCCCGTCATCAAGACAAAAAACTGCGATTTTGACATTATCCTACGTCTACAGTCTACACCCATGATGATGAGCCCACCTTTCCCTTGCACCCCCACATAGCTATCCATCACCAGGAATCTCATGGTCTCATTGCTTCACTTCTTGTTACAGAGTTTTCCGCATCCCCGTGCATTTCTTAAAAAGAAAGATTTAAAAAAATTTTTTTACCATTTATTTATTTTTGAGAGAGTCCGAGATACAGCATGAGTGGGGGAGGGGTGGAGAGAAAGGGAGACACAGAATCTGAAGCAGGCTGTGAGCTGTGAGCGCAGAGCCCAAGTAGGGCTCAAACTCTCAGACTGTGAGATCACGACCTGAGCCGAAGTCAGATGATCATTGACTGAGCCACCCAGGCGCCCCAAAAGGAAATATTTTTGAGTTGTCTTTTAACTTTATAAAGAAGAATCCTGTAGCATATTACCTTTAAGAAATTATTTTTACTTCATAATATGTTAAGATTTGTCCATATGGGCTAATTGTCTCTGTCAAACAATTAGTTTGATCACTGATTTATTTCATTATGTGACCATATCCCTTTACTCATCTATTTTCTGAAGGACATTGGTCACGCCCAGGTTTTTGCTGTTTTAATTAGAGCCACTTTGAACATTCTTATCCAAGTGAGAAAGTTTTCTCTCAGGTATATACCTGGGTATAATATTGCTGGGTCACAGGGAATTGTGAATGTCCACTTTAGATGATCCTGCCAAACCATTTTGCCAAGAGGATGCTCCATATAGCCTCTCAGCTGAGGTCCACATTCTCTCTGGACCACAGAAGTGCCAGATTTAGGTGTGGCTCACATTCATCAGCATTTGAAGGTGGTATTTGTACGTGAACCTGATTTTGTGCCGTGTACCCTAAGAGGCTAAGATGTATATGTAGAGGTTGGGGAAGGGAGAGTCAGACTCAGGGTGAGGACACTGGCCTCTTGCACAGCTTGTCAGGTAGGGTCCCACCGTCCCAGGGAGGGGGTAAGATTTCAAGCCAGGCTACCAGTGCCCTCTGGATTGTTTGGACTGGAGAATTTTAAATGTTGGCTTCAGACCCTGATTCTAGGAACAAGCATTTTTTAAATAATTGTTTCTTCGACTTTAAATAGATACCTGAAATTTTAAGAAGTACTTTAAAGCATTTTGATCTTTTATCCTTTAAAAAGCAACCAAACTCCTTTAAACCCCCAAGCAGCACTGAGGTGAGATTAATTAAAAGATTAGGACTCTTAAAAGATTTTTATGGGTTTTTCATTCATGAAGTTGTAACTCCCAACAATGACATTTTAAAATCAAGCTATATACACACACACATGTACATATATATATATATATACATATATATATAGGCACACACATAAATTTATATATACACATATGTATTTATGTACATACATATATATGAATCAAGCCTGGATTTTCATATATATAGTTATATTTACTGATATGCTATTTATATAAATCCCAGGCTTGGCCCTTTCTACAGTGCCTCTTGAACATCTCAGTAATAAATAAATGAGAAGTTAGATTCAGTAGGAAGCTGAAAAAGGTGAAGGGATCTCTTTTCTAGTCTGAAGCTTCAAAACAATCCCAAGCCTGACATTGCATTTTAAGTGTTCACTGTAGTGAAGCTGTATGTGTATATGTTTGCCGTTGCCTTACATCTGTTTTCTGTGCTGATTTCTGGATTATGGTCACTTATAGGGTATATAAAATGAGCAGTTGAGCCTATAACCGGGAAATCTCAGTTTCTTTCAGGTCTTCTGGTTTTTTGCTTTGTTTTGTTTTAAAAGGCATTTGAAATCCTCTGTGACAAAGATCTGCTGTCACGCATGGTAAGCTTAGTGTTTCAGCTGCATCCAAGGCTTTATATCTTCATTAAAGAAGGGTTTTAAATGAAATAGAGAGAGGCAGTGGGGAAAGGTTGGCTCCTAATTTATTTGTGCAACTTGCAACAGCCCAGCTTCGAAGGGCATTGGACCAGCTCCAGCAGGAGTGAGAGGGTTTGTAACAGAGGGCATGTTACATTCACTGGGTGCAGAGCAGGCAGTGTGCTTTTTGTAACCAAAGGTAGAAGGATTACCTTGCAAGAGGAAGAAATTCATGAGCAATTTAGGCGAGTGGTGAGTACCCTTGGAATATAGATTTTATGTTGGTCATTTTTCATCTGCCAACATGTGGGTCCTGGTGCCAGGCACCTGGCCACATGGTGTTGGGTCGCTCTTTTCGCTCGGCCAAACATATGGCGAACCTTCAGAAAGATGCTTGTGAGGTCAGCCTGTGTCCTCACTGTTCCTCGGTGGGAAGCACTTGTGCAAATAGCTTGCCACTCACTTGCTTTTCTGTGGGAAATGTCCTGTCAGGAGGGCCTGCTATGAAGGAGGGGTAGAGGCTCAAGAAGCAAAAATGAAGCTGCCAAGTGGCATCACCCGATCTCACAAGCAAAGCTGGGCTCAGCTATTCCAGCTGGCCTCTCCACCGTCAGCCCATCACATCCTCATTTATTCATATTCTTCTGAGCCCAGCACAAAGTAGATGCTCCACAAGGATGATGTGACTGAGTCATCCCACTCCTCTCTCTTCTAGTACTTGGACCTCTGATACTAAAGGGAAGGGGATTTGCCCCTCTCTTTGGGTACTTCCTCACTCTGCTCCCATCATTGACCTTCTGCCGGTTCACAGACTGCACAGATGCCTCTGCCCTTCCTCTAGGTATGAGTGTTAGCTGCACCCTCTCAGCTTCCTTGTCACCTCCTCCGAGCAGTCTTCCTTGCCTGCATTGTCTAATGTACTTCTCATGTTCTCTGGAATGGTAGTCATTGATTTGATCTGAATACTTGCTAATTGCCTGCCTTTACTCCTCAAAAGTAAGTCTCCTGAGGGCACTAAACCTTGCCCAGCTTGCTCACCATTGCATAGCGTAATATAATGTGGGAGACATATTACTGCTATTTGTTGAATAACTAAATGAGTTCTGCAAAGAAATGAGCTTCCAGTGCTTGGGGGACTTGGACTGTGCAACCCCCGATTCCAACAGCTTAGTTCAGCTTCTCCAAATAGGTTTTGAGGGCTTAGTTGTTGCTGCCTGCATTGTGTTGAGCAGGATTCGGAGGCCATGTCTATGATAGTGTATGTCTGGTAGTGTGCTGCTTACAGTACAGATGCCCCGCTCTCCTGGAGGAGAGCTCTCATGCCTCAGCTGGGCTTCGGAAGGTTCCGAAAGGGGCCTGTGGAAGGAGAATCTATATTGTAGCAGAAGCAAATATGGCAGCATTCCGGAGATTCCAATCAAAGGAGAAATTGGCCCCTTGCCTTTTCTCTTTCCTCATTCTGAGTACCACAAGTTGACGTCACTATGGGAACAAAGGAGAACACTCTCACTCAAACACCAATATCCAAGACCCTGGGGGGTAGAGGGCGGTGGGGAAGGCCTGTGGAATATGGCTGCCTGAGGAAAGTGCTTTTTTTTTTCTTTTTAATGGAATTAGGTTTCCTTTTAATTTTTTTTAACTTTTTTTTGTAATGTTTATTTATTTTTGAGAGAGACAGAGCGTGAGCAGGGGAAGGTCAGAGAGAGAGGGAGACACAGAATCTGAAGCAGGCTCCAGGCTCTGAGCTGTCAGCACAGAGCCCCATGTGGGGCTCGAACTCACCAACTGCAAGCTCATGACCTGAGCCGAAGTCAGACCCTCAACCGACTGAGCCACCCAGGAGCCCCGGAAAGTGTTTTTGAAAGAACGTTTCCTTTTCCGAAGTTTGCTGCTTCATGAAACTCCCTTTCAGAAGGAGTTTCATTTCTCGGTGAGCATGTTTCTAGAAACAGGAGCCCTGAGGAAATCAGACTGGTAGAAATCTCTAGTGCCTGATGCTTCACCAACTTCCTACCCATTTAAAAGCTAGTAAAGCTCAGATACGATGGAGCCTGGGGTGAGCCTGGGAGATCAGTGATTTACTGAAAACTTGCCTGAGGTGCAGTTGTCCCCTCAGAGGAGACGCCCAGCCTCATCTCAGCTTGGAGCTGGATCTCTGTTTGCAACTTTGGTTTTCTTCTTTCTGCTGCTCTATCATCCATGCTCTCAAAAGTATTAACCAAATGAGGGTTGCCAAGAATTTACAGAGTGGATCCAGTGAGTGCACTAGGAGCCTGCAAACCATATTGATCTAGACAACTACTGTTCCTCAGTAGTCATGTGATGTTGGTTGAGTGATTTAAGTGCCTCAGAGACTCAGAGGATTCATCTGGAAAATGGGAATGATGAACTGGTACAGCCACTAAGTTGGGAGGGAAAACACACTTAACACATGCTTCTTGACAACATACTGGGTGTCAGACCCAGCGAGCATTAAGGATACACCAATGGATGTTACTGTAATTTGGTGATTTCTACGATACAAATGAAACCTGGTCAGGAGGCTTTCTACCAAATTAGCTATTACTAAGGGCTTATTCTAATAGGATTACCAAGAACTGCTGGGTCAGCACAGTTGATTTCTCTACCCAGCCCTGGTAATCACTATCGTCGTCATGGGATTTTCATCTGAAATGATTGGTCCGATTGTTAGGCGGGACCACTCTATGAACTATGAAGAGAATTTTAGCTGGGGGGTATCCTAAAATCAAGTCATGTTTGTATTTTACTCTGTAGTGACTCCCATATCAACACCCCCCGCAGCCCTTCACGGTCCAGTCCCTGAGCCCTGTTCTCCACCTGCCCTCAGGCCATGTTGTAAGAAAGTTCTAAATGGTGGCTGGCCAGGAGGCAGATCCAGGAAGCCCTGTCTGGGGTTACATTTCAGGTTAGCCTCATTGATTGTGCCTATGACAGGAAGTGACTACTTGGTTATTTTCATTGAAAACAGCTCCATAAGACCAGGAGCAGAAATCGCCCTTTGCTGAGTTGCTCCTAACAAGTTTCTGATGGAAATCTACAAATTCCAATGTCTAGCCAATTAAAGCAATCTTATGACGGCAGCCCTGTACTCCACCAAACCTGAATTACCCACCCTGGTTTGTACAGGTTTATAGGGTTCATGGGATACTCTGAAGACCATTCACAATATAGTCAATTGAGTAATATCTGGTCCAAATTGTGATGCTGGCAAAGTCTCATGTGCTGCTTTGGCAATTGGCTTGACAATGTGATACTTTAATGTATAATTGGATAAGCAATTGGGTTCTGTTATAGTACAGTGGTTTGGCATAATTATTTTCCAGTGCTGTGATTTTCTAGTTAATAAATACTTTTGGGGGTTACAAATTCTTAAATATCAACACTCTATACTCCTTGAAAGTAGGATGCCATTAATTAATATAAGAGCTTATTTCAGCATTTAGGCCTCATTGGCAGTACTAAAAATTTTTTTGCTTTAACTCAAGCAAGTTAGGCTTCAGTCAAAGCTTGGAGAACTAATCAAATGATGGGTGCTCTGCTGATTACTTGGATTTCTCTCCATTATAAGGGCAATGAATTGGGCTTTGGAAACTTCACTGGGAAGAAAGGAAACCAGAGGTCATTTGGTTGCACTTAGAAGTCTTATGATCTAGCCCTTAGTCCAGGGTTTCAGCTCACACAGAGATTAAGAAGGTAGCTAGTTGCAGTGCCTGAGTAGCTCAAAGAATTAAGTGTCAACTCTTGATTTCATCTCAGGTCTGATTTTAGTATCTTGGGATCAAGCCCCCTGTCGCGTGCTGCACTGAGCATTGTGGAGACTGCTGAACATTCTCTCACCCTCTCCCTGCGCCTACTCTCTCTCTCTCTCAAAAAAAAAAAAAAAAAAAAGGCGGGGTGGGGAGGCAGTTAACATTTTTGCACAAGAAATGTTTGCAGAATTTCAGGGTTCTATGAAAGAAGAAGTGACTGCCAAAGGTTAGTGGTACAGACTTCACTATTTTGTATCAAATGAAAGTGAGAGGTAATTCATTAGGACACTAAGAGAGGCTAAAGTGGGTGACTAATTGCTCAATAACTAGCACCTAGAGAAAGGGCATTTGGTATTTGGGGAGGAAATGTGTGCTCAAAGGATGTTGGCTGTGAGTGTGAGAGAGACAGAGTGAGGCAATATCCAGAATTGTGAAATATCACTCAAGTCAATCTAAATGGTCCAGAAGTCTTCCTGGGGAGTTTGGAAAGCAGGTAACTGAATAGTCGCCTACTGGGCACTACAGGAGTGATTTTCATACTGGGAAGAGCAGCCTTGAACAGGGGAGCCAGCATCCAAGCATGCTTTACATAAAGTGGCTGGCAGGAAGTTGTCAGAGAAAGTCCACCTGCAGGGATGCATGGAGCCCCCCTCACTAACTACACACACTGCAGCTAAGTCACCAGCACACTGGATTATGGCACGGCTGAGCTCACCTCCAGCCTGATGCCCTTCTCCTGGTCCATGTCTATGCCTGCCCAGCTCTCATCATTTCTGGTTCAGCTGCTGTAGTAGTGGTCTCTAATTCATTCTCCAGCCAGGCCACTCAACAAAAAATTATTCTAAGCTTTTGATTTCCCTGCTTCCGACCCTTTATGTTTTCTTTGCACCAAAAATAAAATCCCCATTTCTCAGCCATCCCTACAAGCTGCAAAGGATCTGCCATGTCCCTTAATTTTTTAGTCAGTGACTCAACCAAGATTCCTTTCCCATCGATGCTCTGCACTTCTGTTCCCTCTGCATGAAATACCCTTTTCCCTGCTCTTCATTTCACTGCTTTCTAGACATTGTTAGCATCTCCCTTCTCCATCATTTCTTCAGTAAGGCCTTTCCCCTAACCACTCCCCCACCATTCAACCATCCCTACCCATCACAATGCATTGGTTGCTCTTCAGAGCTCTTACAATATTAAACTATGTTGACTTTCAATATCTTTCCAAAAAAAAGTCTGAAGCCTTCTCTGGTTCAGCACAATAGAAACAACTGCATCCACATTCTGAAAGACCCATGCTTTAGCCTCACATTTTCAGTGACTTTCCTCACCTCAACTATACCTCCCACCTCTGGACCATCTTTCAAGGTTAATGCCGTGCTTAATGCTCTATTTCTGACACTGTTTTACTTCATCTATTTTTTCACTTGATGCTTTACCTTAAATAAATTTAGTTTAAAAGGAAATTTGAGATGACATCATAAATGGGAGATAACCCTCAAAATCACTATGATCTAAACAAAACAATCATATTACATTCTACTTACAGTTTAGATGGCTCCTCTCTGTTAGAGGTCATGCCGGTACCATATTAAGGACATGCTAGTACTGTCTGAGACTTTTTCAATCTGATTAATCAAATGGAGTAACTTTCAGCAGGATTCAAAGCCATTTGTGGCTTTGAAACATAGACTGAAGGCCATCTTTTGGGCTAGTGAGATACTGTCCCCATCTTTTTAATGTTTATTTTTGAGAGAGTGGGGGGGAGGAGCAGAGAGACAGAGGGAGATAGAGAATCTGAAGCAGTTGCCACACTGTCAGCGCAAAGCCCGATGTGGGGCTTAAACCCATGAACTCTGAGATCAGGACCTGAGCCGGAGTCCTATGCTCAACTGATGGAGCCACCCAGATGCCCCATGTCTTCCCCATCTTTAAATAATGGAATGTTAACGCTTCTCAAGATGGCAACTAAATTTCAGTTCTCTTGACCACTCTGAGAGAAGGTCAGGCTTACTTAGAATGCCAAGTCAGGACTCCCCAGGAAAGAGAGGTGCAAGCAGTTGAGGAAGCCAGCCATGGCGGAGCTGGCACGTACCTCACGTGTTTGCCGAAACTGTTCTCATTTCCCAGAAATCATTAAGTTTGAAGCCCAGTTCAAATCCTGATGTTTTAAAGTCAACCATAGACCCCACCTGGCAAGAATTCCTCTCTTCCTCAGATATTCTGAGGGCAGTATGACAGAACTTCTAGGCCCGTTCTTATACCAGACTGACTTGTATTATATTACATATGTATAAATCTGCCTGCCCTTTAAGGTGGTAAGACCCCAGGAGGCACAGATTTTGGCTCATTCATTTTGACAATTACTGTAAAACCTAGAACAGTGCTTGGAATATATCATGTGCTCAACAAAGGCTTGTTGGCTAAAGTGAAAGTAGACGTAGAGAATTATACCTAAAAGATAATTATGGATTTACTTCAGTTCCTGATATTATTTCCCTTTCAAGACAATATAAACACCTGTCTGAACAGAACTATCAACCCATAAGAAATAGTTTAAGCTTTCTGCTCTTTATGTTGTTTTAGAAAACGAATAACAATGAAATATATTAATGTACTCTATAACAACACTCAAGTTTATATTCAGCATTTGCTTCTTTAAGAAGTCGTATTAAATTGTTTCCTCCCCCCGCTTTGAAGACAATTTGGCATTTTACTACACGTTAGTTCCAAATTCTGAAAAACATTTAAATTATTGTGAATCATTCTTCTCACTGTATTCAATTACAGAGCTATAAAAAAGTCAATAGCCAAGGCAGTTTGAGCATTACATCAGGGAATTGATCTTTACCCCACATACCTTGCGATAGCACGCTCAATGCCCAGGAAGGAGCGGAATGTCAAAATCTACGCATATCACTTCTTCAGCCAGAAATCCTGTTAACACTACCTTCTCCAAAATCATTTCAGGCAGATAAAGCAGAATGACTGCAGATACATTTTTTTAAATCTCTTTTCAAAAAAGTTATATAGAAATAGAATGCTCTTCCAGGAGCCATCACAGACTTCACTCTGTTGAATGTGTATAAAGACTTTTTGGCTCAAATTTTTTTGCAAACTTTGCAACTCTGGTGAGCGCTTTCCCCTAAAGAACCAGGTGCCTGTGAAAACACTGTCAACTATTCAACAGGTTCACTGCTGCCTTGAGAGAAGGAAAGGAATGTGCTATGGTGTTGACCACTGCCATGGCCATTTACCTTGTGTGATGTGGTTACCAGGAGAAAAGATGGAACACCATGTTGAACCCCAGACGCTGTCAGCAGAACTGGTCCTATACCTACTGCTAACAAGAAAAACACTGCCAATTAAAATATGACACACCGTTGATTTGGGGGCACACTTTGATTTCAGAGACGTGAAACTGAGAAAAAGTGGGCACCTGAGAACCAATGAGCTGTGAGGATGAAAGAGCACTCCTCATTTCATCCAATACTAAGCCTTACAGTGCACAAAATGCTAGCTTTGATTTGATCTCCCTTTGGACAGCCTGTGTCTTTTCCAGGATTCACAGCAAGGCAGGTGTGGAAACAACCCAAATGTGAGCCAAGTACCTCCTGTTTTTTTTTTTTCCAAAGGGCCGAGTTACCAGATAAAATATAAGAAGCCCAGTTAAGTTTGAATTTCAGATAAACAAGTAATGCTTTTTAAGTAAGAATATGTCCCAAATATTGCATGAGATGTGTAAGACACTCAGTTAATTTGGATTTGTATTTTTATTTGCTAACTCTGGGAGTCAGGCTTTCAGGGTAATTTTGACAGCATTTGACCATTACCATATGCTTTTACTCTAGGACCTTGACATGTGAGGAGTCTCCATTGATACCTTTTTCACTCCTTACAAAAATTCTGAGAGTTAGGGAATATTATAGGGCATTTTAAATTTCATCCTCAGACTTCAGTGCATCACTAGAGTTGTTGGTTTGGGCCTGAATTCTGACCATAGCTCCTAATCCTTTTGGGGTATTTAAGGTCCAAAAGACACATCATTGGGAAACCATGAAGATAGGAAAGGCAAGTTTACTTCTGGACAAAACCTCTCTGGGTTGGTCAGTGATCACTGTCACGAGGACAGTATATCCAACCTAGTAACTGGTACTGTCTGCTGCTGGTATGTACTACACGTACATCTGCTCAAAACTCTTACTGCTCCCTTTTTACGGTGGGGGAAACTGAGGCACAAAGAGCTTGCCCTCTCATTGAAAAACTCTGAGACTAACCTTATCTTCTTAGAGAGATATTGCTAGATGTTCCTTAGATAAGCCCTTCTGCCCCTTTACTCTGTTTCTTTTTCTTTCTCTCTTAAAATAAACAAACTTAAAAAAAAGAGAGAGAATCCCAAGCAGGCTCTGCACTGTCAGCACAGAGCCCGACGGGCAGCTCGAACTCATGAACTGTGAAATCATGACTTGAGCCGAAGTAAGACGTTTAACTGACCAAGCGACCCTATAGCTTGGTTTCTTTACCAAGCTGAGACTCAAAAGCCTTTCCAAGTAGATCAGGCCCTCCCAGCAGCAGTCCTCCCATTTGAAAATGCCACCCATCTTTATTATAACCACTGGTGCCTATTCTCCCTACCTGGGTGCCCCTTAAGGACAGTAAAAGGGTCTGTTTTAGTGTCCTAGTGCCAGAGACAGAATAAATACTGTGTGCATTAGTAAGCAGTCACTCCCTTTCCCTGTGGATAGCCTAAACTAATCTGGAAGGTTTGTCTGAAGTGCCCTTCCCCCCCCCATTAAAACTTCCTTCAGGCAGGCAGTGCCTACTACATAAACCACTGCTTGAGGTCACTAGAGCTTACCTCTGCCAGCCGGCAATGGCTTGCAGCCACCCGGTTCTTGGATTGCCTCAGGGAAGTGGAAATGTCCTCCAAACCACACTGTGTTTAATTTCCAAGTCACCTGGGTGGCTCTTCGAAGACACAAGTCTTGTTCATCAGGATCATTCCTGGGTTCCCAATTTCTGCAGAGAAAAAAAGCAGTTGTAGAGTAGGGTTTGCAAAGAACAGACTCTCTTTAGGGCACCTCAGTGGCTCAATTGGTTGGCAGGTTCGAGCCCCACGTCCAGCTCTGTGCCGAATGCTTGCTCAAAGCCTGGAGACTGCTTCAGATTCTCTGACCCTCCCCTCTCATGCTCTGTCTCAATCTCTCAAAAAATAAATAAATGTAAAAACATAAAATAAAAAAAGAACAGACTCTATTCTACTGATAGGGCAACAAGCAACGGGCTTAGATGCAAATGTATTATTTCTCTGTGTACATGGATTCTATCTATACATGTACACATTTCTCCCAAATGCCTTGCATCTCAATGAGTAAGCACACCTTAGAATTGACTGAGAAGTTTGAAAAAACTCCCCAAGCCCAGGCTGTCCCCAAACAAATCAGAGTCCCTGGGTGAACCCAGATAACAGTGGTTTTAGAGTTCCCCACGTGATGCCAGTGGCAGCCAGCACTGCTGCTCTAAAGAAAGCCACATTCTTCCCTCTGGGGCTGATAGGAGGGAAAGCTCTAAGTTTGAAAAACCATATACAACAGAGCTTTGCAAATATGATTAGTTTTTGTTTTATTTATTTCCCTACCTCGCATAAACAACTTCGAAAGTGTCGGCACAACGTTGCCATCTGTAAGGCATATGACAATAACAGACGGTCTCCTAATAACCAGGGAGGCATTAACGTTCACAGGCTCTAAATTATTTGGATTCATCTGGTATGATCTGTGGTGATGAAGCCACTTAATGCTAGATTTCTGTGTCTTTTCAATGGCAGCACCAGAAGTGGGAAGGCCATATTTTCTGGGCTGTACATATTGTTCTTTGTCATCCTATTGAATGGTTACAAGATGGATTTATAACAGACCTAAAGCTAGTATCAAAATGAAAATTAGTTCTTGAGTAGAAAAATAGCAATCCCGTTTGACTTGCCTGTAGCGATGGTGTTGTATCTGCCTCCATGAGGAGGGAAATGACTTCTTAATGTGGTTTTCTTCCACTAAGGAGAATTAAATCTATGTGGCAAAATGTAAAACCAGAATGCTGGCAGCCAAATTCCGAACAGAAGATCCATGACCCTCATCTACCTATTTGTGGCCCAGTTATATGCTAATGAACCTCATTTAGGCTCAAACTTACCCCAAGTGCAAATATAGCTCAGCTGGAGAGCCTGGGTATCACTTCTTCACTGGTTTGCCCTGTGTGTCAAAGTTTGCTCAGAAATACTGGGGAAATTTCTATCTGCACAAGGGGCATGGTGGGGGGTGGGGGGAATGGGGTCTCTCTGGGTTAGATTTACAGTGATTTTAGCCAGAGATAGCAAACTCCACTATGTTAGTGGAGAGACTTTTTACTGAGGATGCAAGATGCTTTTCAAAGGATCTGCCTTTTGGGGGAGGCCACCTGGTGGAGGGGACTCAGGTGGCAGGCAGCTCCCCTAGGATAGATAAAAAGGCAAAAATTGTTGGGAATAACTCTGCCACTGCCTAGCTGGCTGATCTTTGACAAGCAAATGAACTTCATCAGAGCTCAGCTTCTTCCTTGGTAAAGACAGAGATAGATAGTGCCTGCCTTGTGTACGGATTATGGTACAGGTTAAATGAAATGGTGCAGGATGAAATAGTACATGTCAAAGAAACTATTGGTTCATATCATAAATACTGGCCATCATTGGTACTGTTAAAACATTTACCTCAATCTCTTCAAATGACTTACAAAATACTACACTGCACATCCTGTGAATTTATACCTTTAGCATTTTACAGGGGGTAAAGCCACACACAGGAATAACAAATTTAGTTAATAAAACTGAACTGCAAAAGGAGATTAAGGGGGAAAATTGAGCTCTTCTAATGAAGAGCTCTGAGAACATCCTCTCTCTGGTAGAATGGAAATCTTATTTACTCCACATGCAAATCTGAGTCATATAAAGATGTTTTTAAAAATAAATATGGGTATTTGAAGAAGATTTTAAAATGATTTAATTGACTTAGATCAATTGTTAATTTTTTGATGTTTTCTAATTTTTTTTTAACTGTTTGCCTGCTTAAGCCCTCTTTTAATGGGTATGTTCTTATTTCTTACCCAGTACTGATGGCTCTTGTACTGTCATCACAGATTTGCCTGGGCTATTTTGCTTCACTGAACAAAACTGCTCTGAGTTCATATAAGAGAGACTAAGCCAAAGAGAATAGTAAGGAAACCATAGGCCGGTTTGGGAGAATGATCATGAGTAGACGGCAAACACAATTTCTCCAAGATCCCCAGTCTAGGACCTCCCATCATAGTCCCAAGCCGACAAGACAAGGCATTGAACTGGCCACAGTGTAGCCTGATCTGGGTATTTTTATTACCAAAGCTAGAAATGTGGATACTTACATGACACCTTCCCATTTTCAAGCTTTGGCAACCAATGCAATTAAAGGACACACACCTTTCAGCCTCTGATTTGCAAATTCTGTTCAGCTATCCGCACAACACTTGTGCAGAGATCCCAAGGACCCATTATTAATGAGCCTATTCCATTGTTTTCTCCAAAGCTCCAGAAACATGACAAGGAGGAGGAGGACTCCCCAGCCTTGTGGAGATCTGAGGAGGAAATGGCATCGGAAGCTGCGGCGCTCAGGGTGTACTTTCAGTGACTTTGAAGGTAAAGACTGTGCCTTCATCATCACACCTCCACAGGGCCTTGGAAGAGGCTCCGTGCCCAGGACGGGGACACAGAAAAGGAGGTGCACGGGAATTCACAAGGGAATTCTCTGCCTGAGCGGAGAAAACCCTGACCCTTGAGGCTTGAATTCCTTCCTCTGGGTTTCCTCTACCTCCCTGTCTCCAAGCCACCATCTACATAACTGTCAACTCACCCCCTTCCAGCCCCCTTCCCCTAGCCCACCTCAGTTACCACTCTGCCCTTCTGCAGTTCAATCCTGCCAAAGATCTTTTGTAATGCAAACCTGATCTTTTAAAAAGTCTATACCCACTGAGAGCTCTAGTCTCAAATTTCTACCTTAGGCTGGAAGGGGCTGTGAGCCAGTTTACTACCTTCTCACCAAATCAGTCTTTCCTCCACCCAGGCCTCTCTCTTCAGCTGCTATTTGGTAAATTGCTTATGTAAATTCCCTTTAGTTTGGGCTGCTGGGAAGCTCAAGGCCACAGGCAAAGGGCAGACGTGATAAAATTCTCTCTTTGTGTTAATGATGTTGAACTGTTGAGAGATCACATACTTAAGATTCTGGTAGAAAGCTATAGCTAGTTTCCTTTTTTTAAATGTGGGTCTATACCAAATATTCATAGAATATCCAGGGGCTTATAGATCTTCTGAAATGTACTAATAAGTGGGGTTGCCATGAAATTTGGGGGCATCCCTAGACTAAAAATACCATGTATCTGTCAACCCTGTTTAAAAAAAAACAAACCTCCTTGCATGGACATCAGATAAAGGACCTCTCCCCTAAATAGTTCCTTTTTCCTTTTGGGAGTTGTCTGCTTCATCTGGTCTTGTGTTTATATTATACACTGTTGAAGTAGATCAGACACAAATTAAAACACAATTAGTGAATATTGGTACCAATTGAATTATATAAAATTATATCCACTGCTTAGTAGTTATGGTTTTTAGGAAGAAAACACGTTCACTGTATTCCATTTTCACTTTGAAAAAGGAGTCTTTCTTAGTTTTTGATATTTGTGCATTTCTCGGTGCATTCTTTCCCTTGCCTCCTTTTCAAAGTGTTCAGATTACTTAAAGACCGAGTATTAACTATGTCTTCCCCATTATTGTTCATGCAAGTCCTAGTGCTCAGGCACTTGCATTCTAGAACTCTTATTTCCCTGGAGAATGAAATTAGACAATGTCATTGGCTTGTCAGCTCTTCATTCAATTGCCTGAAGGAATATAGTGTAGTGCTAGCAGAAGCTGTCTTTGATCATTCATTTTTAAACTTTTCCACTGTTCACCTTCTCATTTCTTCCTTCTTCCCTTCCTCTGGATCAAGCCAGTCTACCTAAGAACACAGGCCCAAAGGCATCCCTGCAAAGGGCTTTCTTTGCCTTTTCTGAAAGCCAATGTGTCATTGGGGGATGTCCCATTCAAATGGGGTTAACTGTTCTTCAGACTCAATTTACAAGGCGATCTTTTTCCCCCTCTCTTTCTTATGTAATAGGTACTTCCAGATTGAGGCAAGAAAGTTCTAGGCTTTTCCTGAGGCTTGCTGAATTGTAGGACTCTGTTAGAATGCATTTTCTAGACATTTTAAGAGGATCTGAACTTACTCCTAAGTTTCCTGCATGCTTTGCTTCCCCAGTTTTTCTTCTGTCATGTCCTGAGGACTAACATCTCCTGTCTTCTGGGTGAATCAACCCGCCTTGGAAGTCTTGCCAGAAAGACATTCATCCCAGCTTGCTGTAAAAACTATTGCCACAGTGCCCGTGTTTTTTTTTTTAATTAATATATTTCTTTAAAGACCTGTGGTTACAGACCACACAAATCACCTTCAGTTTTCTCAGCTTTCAGGTGGGAACAGAGAATAGGAGTGATAATGTGGGTTGTCAAATAGCTCAACTACTAACTTGGAGGTTAGGGACTTAAGTGTAGGGTCCTAAGATTTCACCAAGAGCATCCTCAGCTCCTTTCTTATAAAGGGATAATATATACTTCCCCTTAGGGACAAAGGGAAAAGGGAACCTTCTTTCTAGGGAACCCGACCATTGAGTTGGTCTACCTGGTTCTTTGATACATTTTGAAAAGGAAGGAGAGTGGGTATCTGCACACCAAATGTTTCTGCAATGTTAAGGGATCCACAGAACTTCTGAAATTTCATTAATAAATAGAGCTATCATGCAGTATTTGAATATACCTAGACCTAAGAAAAACTTACTGTTTGTGTGAAATTCAGATAAACTTGGCCTCTCCAAGGTTTCCCCATTATATCCTCAGCAACAAGCCAGTCTTAGGCAGAGCCAGTGTAAAGGCACTGATGTTGCCCACATTGCAAGACTGCACAGTTCCCAACATGCGCGAAGGCAGGCAGGCCAGGGCTAAGGTTCAGCCCTGGAAAGGATAACAGGAGCCATCATTTCTGAGAGTTTCGAAGATACAGGTGCTATTATCTCATCTTGCGGACAATATGAAAACTGAATCTCAGTGATGTTAGGTGTTATTCCGAGGTAAATAGTTCCAAGTGGCAGAGCTGAGATAGAACCCAGAGGGTTGAACCCCGAGGACTGTTCTCTTAGTCTCTGTACTGTGTACGGTGCTAAAAGCTCACTTTCCCAGCCACCAACTCCCCTTGTTTGCAAGTTGTTCTGGATGGAATGAATTCCTACCTAGGCTGCCTGCCCTCTTCACTCCACCACGTGACCACGTCATATGACCTTGGGCGAATACAGTGTTTCCCAAATCTCTCTCATTCCCATGTCATCATGCTTTTTTTTCCCCCTTAGATCTTTGTATACCACCAGAGCATTGTTTACTCCTTATTTACTGATTCATTTTTAAACCTTCTATCTTAACCTCAATGAAAAACATTATTTGTAATTAGAAATTAAGTATAAAAATAAATATAAAAGGAAAACAATGCTGATGTATTCCACCTCGGCACAGTTGCTTGCCTGTAGCCATTGGGAGAGAGACTCATTCTCTGTTCATTAAAAAGAGAGGCTAGCCACTGTTCCAGAGGCATTGAATTCCAGCACCGAACTGAGACTCTCTATTTGACTTATTTAGAAGGATTAAAAGGGAATCATTTGTTAATAGTGAGATTCAGTGAAGATCATCTAAAGTTATCATAAACAGACAAATGATACCCATCTTCGGAAGACAGCACTGGAGGTCAGAATTCAAACCCAGAGCAAGCTGACTCCAGACCTGCAGCAATCCCCCTAAGCCAGTGCTCCCCATGTCTCGCACCAGGTATGTGGAGAAGATAAGGCACCTGGGGGAAACCAGAGTCAGCTTCTCTAGGGATGAGAGGCCAGTCTCTTGTACCTGGCTGGAGGACGCCAAGCAGGAAGCCCCACATCATGCCAAACTGGCCCCCTCTATAGGCATGCTTAGTCTCTAGGCCGATTGGGTCTATCTGAAATCACTGTTTCTCCTGAGAGACCAACTCCTAGGGCTTAGCCTTCACACTATGTTTGCCATTAGTCTACCTTAAAAGTCAGTGTATTGCAAAAAAGAATGTGCAATCCTATACCCAGAGATGCCCAATATGGAGAAGGGACTCTAATAGAAAAACAAAAACAAAAACCACATGCACTCTGCTGAATGTTTGGTGTGGAAATACTAGCAACCTCTCAGTAAGCAGAAACCCCTGTTCTGTATCTTCTTTAGGTATAAATCCCCATTAATCCTCAGCATGACAAGACTGCCCTAGGACCACAGAGATAAACATCCTCAAACCTTGAACTCTTTATTCAGCCTCTTGAAGCCATCAGGGCATCAACATTTGCTTAGATATATAGAATTCTCTTGATCTTCCCATGTAACCCTGCAGGTTGTTTTGGTGTTTTGACTACTCCCTGTAACCTTTTCCTAGCAGAAAACAACTTTGAATTGTGATTTCTTAAGCAATAGGGAAAAATAGGCATTGCTTTCATGAGCCACGGGCAGACAATAGCCCAAGATTTGCTGCATGAAGTTCCTTCACCTGACAGATCCCCGACAAGGGGTGGGGAGGGGACCCTTTGGTTCCACGAATTCAACATCTGCCTTCTGCTTAGGTGAATTTATGCATTGGCTCCCCACACACTGGGCTAAGTCCCAGGGTGGGGCTTTGTGATGGTTCTTCTGGTCTGTGTTCTGAATCACATCAGATGACAGCTCATCTGTATCCCTTATCTAACTGTGCATCTTTCCTGCCATATAATAATTCTTTACGTAGGTGTTTAGGACTTGGGTGTGCTGCCTCTACACACCTGTGTTGAGCTTCCTAGTTCATTTTAAAGCAATGCCATGTGTCCTAGTGAGAGAAGGTTTTCTCTTTCCTTGTGCCTGCTCCCAACCCATGTTCGAACTGCGTGGGCTAAGTTGTTTATGAAGTCGCCAAGCATCACCCCTAACTCTGATAGGAAGAGCAGGGCAGGTTTTCACACCCTGTTGTGTCAGCAGAGTTCATTTGTAATTCATCAAACTCCTCTGTGCATGCTGTTATTTTATAGATAATTGGTTGCCTCTCATTACTCATAACAGAGCCATTCAATTTCAAAGCAACTGAGTCAGCCCAAAACAGCATTATTAGTAGTTACAGATATACTGTCGAGGCAAAATTTTGACACTGGCATTTTTGAAAAATCACCATAATTCCAGCCACTGGACCACACATATCACAATCATGGACAGTCGAGGTGGGCGAGAAAGGACAGGTTTGCTTATTTAGCACATGTTCTGGTCACTGAATTGTGCCTTTTTAAACATACCCCACCAGTTTGGACAAATCCTCATCCTTCCCAGAGAGGGTCTGCTCTCAGCCCAGCAGTCTGTGAAGGGCCAGAGAGTAGATCATAGTATTCTCATGTGTTCTCACAGGAGAGGAGGGTTTTAACGTCAGGTCCTTGGCAGTTCAATCCTAAGCCCACCAGGCAACCCCCATGTGGAGGTGCCGTCAGGACCAATCAATGTATTTACCAGCACTCATTGCCAAATTGATACAATTAAAATTTTTCTTTATCATGGAAGTACAAGAGAAGATTCTTTAAGGCTAATGACACTTTAGCACATTCAAAGTTCTTTACAAAATAAAGTCATCACTTTAAACACAGCTGTAAAAGAGATTTTAGTTTGGTTTTTCCTTCCTCTGCACTTCATGTTTCTAGGGGATTATGCTGCCTCTCCTCTTATTCTGTGTAGACTACCTTTATGGAACCAGATTTCAGTAGTAAAGAATTAAACACTCTATGTTTTGGATTAAATATAAATCAAGTCACTATGGTCTAAACGGTGAATGAGAGGGGCGCCTGGGTGGCTCAGTCGGTTGAGCAGCCGGCTTCGGCTCAGGTCAGATCTCACGTTGGTGGGTTCGAGCCCCGCGTCGGGCTCTGTGCAGACAGCTAGCTCAGAGCCTGGAGCCTGCTTCAGATTCTGTGTCTCCCTCTCATGCTCTATCTCTCTCTGTACCCAAAATAAATAAAACATTAAAAAAAAAATTTTAAACTGTGAATGAGAAACTATAGATTTATAGCAGTTTTAGAAATAATCAAAACCTAATGTCCCATTCAAAGATACATTTTGCCACAGCCCAAAAGGACGACCATCTAGTTATACTTGAAACATTTCCCTTCATCCAAATTCTGAGACCGTCTATACCCCATGGTTCCAAAATGGGTTTTAGTTTGACCGTTTTTCTGATATTTTACCAAGATCCCGCTTTCTCTTACATGTGCCCAATAGTTCAGGCAAAAGATTTCCACAGGCCATTGATGACTACAGTCTCTCCAGAACTCTTCCACTGAGATTTAGTCGAAGTGATAGTAAAAATGACTCATGTCCCATGGTTAATGTCAACCCTCAGGAATCTTTGAATGGCATGAACCCTCAGCACAGAGTTCTTTTCAGAAAAGTGTAATCCAAATGCCAATTATAACTTTGCCTTAGTTGCATCTTGGAAAATGATAATAGAACAAGGCCCATCATCATCACCAGCCCCAGGATCCTCACCTCCAGAAATGGATAACGTATCACACATCAATATGTACACGCATGCAAAAAATTTCCAACTTTATCCACTCCCAAGACTCCCCCCCGCCCTTTTATTGCTTGCTTCTCTTCACTGCATGCGGTGTTTTCTTTTTTTTCTCATTTTGGCTTTGTCTCTATCAGAGAGGAAGAGGGGAGGAAAGGAATCTCCTAGAGGTTGTGGGAGGTTAATATGAAGGAAGGCTCTAAACATTAGTAATCTTTGATCTATCATTTTGTTGTAACTAATGTTTATACAGTTCACTCCATTCTACGTCTCACATGTCCCTAAGCCACTTGTTACGTAAGAAGTCCTCCATTATTTTGACATTCCAAGCATCTATCAAGTTAGGTGCTCAACCAATGAGGGAACACTAGGAAAAAACTGTTCTAAATTGTGCTCCTTTTGGTGTTAATAGTTTGTGGTGATCCAAAAGAGACTGCAGTATGTTTCACTCCTTCTAATTTATCCTAAGGGGTGAGCAATGGAGACTATATCTTCTTCATTAAAGTAAAATCCAAAATAATGGAGGAAAGAGAGGAGAGGAGCTAAGGAAAGGACATTTATACAATTAAAATATCCCATTGGGGACACTTGTCTCAATAGTGTTAGTAAAATTAGACCCCCAGCTCAATTCTAATGTGCCCCTACTTTTTCCTCTTCCCTCCTTTAATGGTAAATAAGGAAAGAGGGTGCTACGGAAGCCATCTTGGGAGCTCTCCTTGGCTTTCTTGTGGCCAGCTCATTTAGGGGATACATAACTGCCACCCACTTTATGCCCTTCCCAGACCCCAACGCACAGACCTATTACCATTTTGCAACCCTATTACTTGGCAAATCTTGTTTCTCCTACTAGAGCCTCACGTAAATAATCTGGAATCAAGAGAAAGTCAGGGGGCATATAATGCCACCTCCTCTAAAAAAAATGCTTGTCTAGAGCTATACCCAGAACTTTCAAAAAAGTGCTTTGAAAAGAAAAGACTGGTAAGATGAAACTTATGTCTCAGCACCCCCCCCCCAATATATCCTAGCACAAGGCATGGCACCACTAAATCAATGTATAAGAAGACAATTTTTGGTTTCCTAAGAGTATATGGATTGTCTGCCATGTTGCTTTTTACTCTCAATGGAAATGTCTTCAATAATTTAGTCTGGCTCCCTAGCTACGTAGTCACTAAACTTACTCTGTGGACTTGGACACACCACTCTTTTGTGCCTCACCTTTCCTGAAAAATTTGAATTACCATGGTGGAAAGCACTTTAATTATATCGTAAGGTTTTCTTAGAATAATGCAAAATCATGGCTAGGAAATACACTAGCAGAAACAGCTCTAAATTGTGCTCATCCTAGATTTTATACTTCTCTGATGATACAAAAGACATTTCAATATGTTCTGTTACCTCCAATTTATCACAAATGGTGAGCAATGGAGACTATGAATGTCCATTACTTGTGCCAATATGTAGATTCATTATTTTCCCTATGATTTCCATTATACTTTAAAGATGATAAATTATGGAAATGTTCAGGTTATGATAAATTAGTTTAAATAGTAATTAAAGAATAAAACCTGTAGGGCAGGATATTTTCAGACCACCAAAAGAGAAAAGAAATGACTTCTGCTTCTATTCATACCATACAAAATAATTTGAATTAAATATCCCACTGTGTTCAACTAGGAAAAAATTGTATAGAATATACACAAACATCTTTAAAAGGTAACAAAGCAGCAAGGGGTTATAAGATCCAAGAGAAGCTAGAAATCCAGAGAGGAGCCTAGCATTTGGGGCTGCTTTTCTGCTGAGAGTATTTGTATCTTAGCTTTTATTGTTTTAGCTCCTTCTGCCCCTCTGTTTCCAATCATAGAGCACTTTCTTAAATCTCCATACCAAGGTGGGTATGCAAAAATCTGGGAAAGTGATACCTTTCAAAAAAGAATGACCCTGATGTAAGCCAGCCCTGCTACCAGCTGCAGCCCAATTCCAAATCATCTAGACAATCAAGAAAGTTTCAGTCTTGGAAATGTGAGATCCCAAATTGCTAGTCTTATTAGGTTCCTGGCAGAAGCAAAGAAAATATCATCCCTGGAAGAAACAGTATCATCCAAGATCTTAAATCATGTCTACAAATTATTTTCTTCAAGGCATGAATGTGCACACACATACCCCATAAATTATGCAAAGACAAAGTCAATGCAAATAAGATTAGACTCATAGGATACCTAAAATTGGGATGATCAGAAACAGTCATTAAGATAACTATGTTTAACTTGTTTCTAGATAGGAAAGATTTTTAAAAATCAGCAGAGAGCTAGGATCTTTAAGAAAATGAGATGATGTAAAAAAAGAACCAAATAGAAATTCTAGAACAGAAAAATACAATAACCCCAGGAATGAATTTAGCAGGAAAAGGAAAGTTACTAAACTCTGAAAGAAGAGCCATATGAAAGTATTCAGCATGAACCAGTAAGAGATGAAGGAAGAGTGGGGAAATGTATAAGAGAGGTCAGAAGACATAAAATCTAATGAGAAAGCCTCATAGGTATGTATTCACCATTCCAAAACAGTTCTAAGTGGAAGCTATATTTAAAGAGATAATGGCTGTGGATTGAAAACAGGCAAAAGCCACTGATTCCACATTCAAGAACAACCACATCTGGAGCAGGGGGTATGGCATCCACACCTAAGCTAATCATGATAAAATTCCAGAAACGCAAAGAGTGAGTTGTCAGGTTTAATAGTGGGGGTGGGATAGGAAAACCTTACATTCAAAGAAGTAAATCAAGAGACCAAAGGCAACAACAACAATAAAAAAAAATGACAAGACCATGGAATGACATTGTTAAAGAGCTGAAAGGAAATAACCATCAATCTAGACTTCCATAGCCAGTTAACATGTTCTTGTAGAATAAAAGCAAAATAAACACACTTTTTGACAAGGCTGAGAGAATTTGTCACTGGCAGACTCATCCAAAAGGAATTCTTAAGAAAAATAAATCAATGGAAATTATAAACAATTTTGAACTGAATGAAGAATACTGAAAATGGTAGATGCCGCTAAACGTGTTTAGAGAGTAACTTACTTTTAATTATGACTTCTGTGCATTTAATGGAAGGAAATAAAAGCTGAAAGTAATATGCTAAACATCTGAATATTACAGTTATTAAAAAGGAAAAGATCATATAATGAATAATTTTAAGCCAATAAATTTAAAAATTGGGATTAACTTGTAAATTTCTAGAAAAAAATACATTTTACCCAAACTGATACAAAGTAAAAAAGAGAATATGAATAATTTGATTAGCTGTTAAAGAAGTCAATCTGGGGGCGCCTGGGTGGCTCAGTGGGCTGAGTGTCTGACTTCAGTTCAGGTCATGATCTCACTCATGGTTTGTGAGTTTGAGCCCCATGTCATGATCTGTGCTGACAGCTTGGAGCCTGGAGCCTGCTTTAGACTCACTCATTCATTCATATTCTCTCTCTCTCTCTCTCTCTCTCTCTCTCTCAAAAATAAGGAAATATTTTAAAAAAAAAAGAATTCGAACCTGAATTAGAGCCTTTCTCACAATGACAGCATTAGACCCAGATAACGTTTCTGCTGAATTCTACTGTGCAATTAAGAAACAAGAATCTGAATAAGATTATTATCATACATATGACTGTTGGAACAATTCTGCCAGAAAATAAAAAAAGAAGGAAATTCTTCCACCTCTCAATTTGTTTAGAAATTGCCTTGCACATGAACATGACAAGAACATAACAGAAAGGAAATCTCCAGACTAATTGCACATAGAAACACAGACCCAAGTCCTGAAATATATCAGATAGGTAGGCAGATGGTGTGTGTGTGTGTGTGTGTGTGTGTGTGTGTGTGTGTGTGAAATCACTGTCTATGAAAAGGATAATACATTATGACCAATGCAGTGTGCTTTTACATTAGACTATCAAGCACTTTCACCAGACTAATAAAAGCTAGGTGAAAGAATCAGTAGATGCAGAAAAATATATTGATCACATTCAACATCCAGCTTAATAAATACGTAAGTTCCAAGACACTAGAACTAGAAGGGAATATGTACTTAAGGATGAAATGCTGAACACTATTTATCTGAGATTGTAAATGAGAATATTCACTATTAGCCCTGCTCTTCCATGGTGTACTCAATATCCTAGGTAGTACAATAAGGCAAGAACAATAAACAAAAGATAGAAGGATTAGAAAGGAAGGAATAAAACTGTCATTATTTGTAGATAATATGATATATGCAGAAAACACAAATTAATCTATTGAGAAACAGAATTAGTAAACTTAATAAGACCTTTTAATATAAGATCAATATATCTAAGCTCTTTTTTCTTTGTTTGTTTATTTTGAGAGAGAGAGAGAGAGCACGCACAGGGGAGGGTCAGAGAGAGAGAATCACAAGCAGACTCCGCAGTCAACATGGAGCCTGATGTAGGGCTCAGACTCATGAACCATGACATCATGACCTGAGCCCAAATTAAGAGTCAGTGGCTTAACTGATTGAGCCACCCAGGCACCCTCATATATGTAAGCTTTTTATTTCTTTATTAGCCACTGTCTTAGCACGAGCTACTAAAATACCACAGGCCTGGTGGCTTAACCAACAGAAACATATGTCTCACAGTTCTGGACGCTGTGTGACCAGGGTGCCAGCACTGACAGGCTCTGGCAAGAACCCTCTTCCTGTCTTGCAGATGTCTATCCTCTCACTGTGTCCTCACATGGAGAAGAGAGAACAAGTTTTAGTCTCTTATTCTTCTTACAAGGTCATGGGGGCCCTCCACCCTCATGACCTCACCTAAACCCGATTACTTTCCAAAAGCCCTACCTCCTGTTACTATCACATTGAAGTTTAGGGCTTCAACATATGAATTTTGGAGGGACACAAGCATTCAATCCATAACAGCCACACAGTTAGAAAATGAAAAGAAAGAATAGCTTACACCAGTTTCCCTGCTATCTCTAAGTAGAGTGGGTTTCAAAAGAAACCTTTCATGAGCTGAAATGGTGTAATGCAAAGAAGCAATTACCATTAACTTATATGGAAAGTTTTGTGATCATTCCCAGACCCAAAAATAAACTCTTTTAGGCTTTTCTGGACACATCACTTCAGGACACATCTTGCTAATGGATGCACAAAATAAATGGAGATAAAGCACAGATGCTCACAGACACAGGTCAAGTCCGTGGCGGCTTGATGCTGAGATGCTGAGTGTAGTTCCCAGGAAGGAGCTTGGCGTGCTGCTCTCCCTGCTCGGGGTGATCACTGCAAAACATGGACTGAAGCTATTTTTGTTTTTCCCCTCTTTTTCATAAAAGCAAAAATCCAACTCGGATTTCTTTCTTTTAGCAAAAACAGGTACTAATGTAGGTCTTTTGTCAAAGTGAAGTGGTAGAAAGAGAATTTTCAAAAAGCAGGGGATACCTGTATTAATATCAGAAATTAAATGCCTAGGAATAATTAAAGATATGGAAGCTTCTAGACAGAAAACTAGAAAGTATTAGTAAGAGGCATATAAGAAAATAAATCAACAGAGAGATGGATGATTCAATTTCATAAAGACCCAATTCTTCTCAAATTGACTATAAACTCAATGCAACTCAGATCAAAATTACCCTAGGGTATTTTGTGTGGTGGTGGTGGTAAAAATTTATAAATTAATTCTTATGCTTGTGGAAATGTCGCCAGAGACTATTAAAAAAAAAACTTAGATGCATAGGAGGGCTTACTCTATAGGAATATCAGCTTATTACAAGGCTACAAAAGTAAAAGAGCATGGTATCAATACAAGAATAAGTAGGTGAATGGACCCAATACAAAGCCCAGATCCAGATATGTATGAACACTTGATTTATGTTTAAAATGAATTCATAGACCTGTGGGGAAAAAGAAAATCTTTTCAATAAAAGACTTTGGGCAAAGTGGATATCCATGTAGAAAACCAATGAAACTCTACCCTACCTCACACCTCCTGCAAAAGTCAATTCCAGGTGGGTTATGCTTCAAAATGGGAAGTATAAAACAATAAAGCATTTAGAGAATAATATAGGAGAACGCCTTCATGATCCTGCTATAGAAAGAGACTTTTTAAATAGAACACAAAAAGCATTACCATAAAAACAAGATTGATAAACTGGACTACCTTGAAATTAAGAAATTCTGTTTATCAAAAGATACCATTAAGAAAGAGTAAAGGCAAGACACAGGATATGGGAAGGTATTTGCCACATATGTAACCAACAAGGACCACTACGCAGAAGATTTCTTTAAGATTAAAAAAAGAAAAAACACCTTACAAATCATTAAGAAAAGGTCAACAACCCAATGGAAAATACAGAAAGCTTGAAATAGGCACTTTGGAAAGTATCAAAACGACCAATAATCTTTAGTTATCGAGGAAATGTAAACTTAAAACACAATGAGCTATCACTATACACTCAAAATAGTCAAAAGTTTGCAAGACTGATGATATCAAGTGTTTGCAAGAATGTGGAGCAACAGAAACACAAAAGAACACATACTATGTGGTTGAATTTATATAAAGTTCAAAAACAGGCAAAAGTAAATTATAGTGGTTAGAGCTACAGGTATTCAGAGGATAAAATTATAAGGGAAAGCAGGGAAACAATTACCATAAAATCAGTCCAGTGGTTACCTTTTAGGGGAGGCAGGAAAGGGGTGGGTATTGGGAAGGAAAATGAGGGGGTGGAAAGGTGGAGGCAATGTTCTAGTCCTTGCCATGGCTGGTGGCAAGATGTGTTTGTTTTATATTAATTCTATAAACCATGTGTGTATATATGCATATGTGCATGTGTGTGTATAGCACATTTATATAGATGTTCTGCATTTTTCCGTAAGTTATATTTCACCCTAAGAGGGACTAAAAATAAATCAGATAAATAAAAATTTTAAATTAAGGACAAAAGGAAGGAAGAGATTGATTTTAATCTACAGTCTGATTGCTGGCTGGACATTCATTATTCCATAATAAACTTAAACAAAAAAGAATAAGCGTTGCATGTAATCTTTACAGACACTCTGTTCCTACATCAGAGAGTCTAGTCCCCTCCTTTTGGCTACCTTCCTTGACTTTCAGAGGCCACACTGGCCAACAAGACCATCATTTCAGGAACTAAGTAATGGAGATCACCAGAAAGAAGACATGTCATAATTAATGATTTTTAACAATACCATTTAGAGACAAGTTATACCAAGCACTTTATAGGGTTTATTTCAGTTCAATCCCACAGCAACCCTAGGGTGCTGTCCTGAGTTTTAGATGTAGAAACTGAGGCTTCCGGCCACTATGGTCTTGCCCAAGACTCTTAGATTATACATGGAGAGCCAGAGTTCAAGTGCAGGCAGTCTGATTTTGGAGCCCATTCTTAATTTCACAGTAAAATTGATGGGTCTCTGTTTAGAAACATCCTTTCCCCCCACCCCGCTTGCCACTTACACCCCAGCTAACTGACAATGAGAATTATACAATTAAGCTGAGGCTTAAGATACCACTTACTCTTGCTTCTTCACTAACTTCAGGAGAGGAGCCAGAGTTTGGTGATTTTTGTGCTGGGGGTCACTTTATCCATTTGTCACAACCCTGCTAAGGAGACAGTATTGTCCTGTTTCTCTATGCAACCATAGTTTGGACTGAGTATTTTCCTAAAGTCAAAATTGCATTTAGTGAGCAGGAGTGAATCAAAGCTAATCAACCTCAGACCATAATGCATTAGATGTTCCATTCCTGCGATCAATGAGGATTCCCAATGGCTCCATTCAAGACCTTTCAGTTAAGGATTCCTCTAAAGATAGGGGTTTTTTACCCAAGAGTCTGAAATTAACTCTTGGATTTCAAACCACTGAAAGCTTGTTGAGAGATCTGAGCACAAAATAGGACGGGGTGTAGCAGCCACTGAATTTGGAACTGCCAATCTCATCCACTGGCCACAGTCTAGGCATGTGACCCCCCACTCGGCTTATTAGAGTTCTTCTCTACCATTTGGTATATCTACATAGAGAGAGAAGCCCTTGAAGGGGTGATGCATATTTGAGATTACTGGCAGGCATCCTGATCACCGTTTGGAGAAGCTCCCACCACCCTTCACAGTTAAAAGGTCAGTCATGATGTCACTTTCATCCAGAAGCTCACTGGAACTGAGGTTTTCTTACTTGCCGTCAAGAGCTCCAGGTCAATAGGACCCTAGACTGCTTGCTTCCTAGAGGACCCTCTTAACCGTGAAGTTCTAGGACTCAATCACCAACTATTTATGCAGATCCCATTTTGAGCCAAACACTGAGGCACACGAGGTGAAGTATATCCCTGTCCTGGAGGAAATGATGGTGAATCTGAAGCAGTAAGACTGACTCAAGAACACACAAGCACGTAACTGAGTTCTGTGCAAGTCAGCAGTACAAAGTCAATAGCACCTGTGACCGAATTGATTTCTCTACCTTATCCTACCATAAAGTAGTTGACTCTGTGTCAATTGTGTCTAACCCCCATGCCCACACACAATTACATGCCCTCCGAAGAGCCACCCCACAGTCTAGGATTAGCCAATCAATTTTAATGCGTATTTAAGGGATTTTTCAAAATGTGTGAGTCAGTGCGTACAATGATAGATCATGTAATAATTAAAGCATTAAAAGAACCCAATTGAGGATTCTCTTTCCGCCAGCAGATATCTTTAGGTCAAGAAGGTCTATAAAAACTGGCAGATCATTTCCATTCCTTTAAGACAGGTAAAAATGCCTTTGAATGTAATTAGATGTTCTTAGCAATTTTCCCTCTGCTAAAGCTCTACATCTTGCTCCAATGAGGCCCACAAAAAGTTTAGAACTGTCGGCATTCTAAGGTGCAAGCTGATGGCGTGGTATCGCTTTGAAGAAGTGAAAGCCCATGATATTGCTTGAATCATTTTTTAATTAGAAATGAGTAGCCAGAGCTGGAGCCATCGAAAAGGCAGCTTTCTCACAGGCAGAAGCCAATGTTGGCACTGCGGAGCTCTGGGCTGCTTTTAGATCGCTACCTCCTCTCTTACCAGTCTCTCTGGGGGCTCTTACAGCTTCCAGAGTTATCAACTTGGAATAAGGAATATGGCTACCATAGTGAAATCAGCATTTATCTCTGACACCCCTGTCAAAGTCGTGTTTTATTACTCTCTTCTCAAGGATCTGTTATCTCTCCAGGCAAATTTTTCTTTTAAGGTGGAAGATCTTGTGTGCGGTTAATTTTAATTTTTTCAATCCTTTAAATGAATGAGACTCAATGGAAATGCAATGTAGTGCAAAAGTTTTAAAGAAAAGTATTTTCAGTCAAACCCAACACCTTGCCACTCATTCTGGGTAAGCTTTCGTGATATTGCAGTTAAAAATACGACTTCTTTGACTACGACTCTTAAAATACCTATTGACACCCTCAAACTCACCCGAGGTTGTACAAAAGAATGAACACGTTAATAGGAAAATGAAAAATAGGAAATGAGTTGAGATTATAATACTATAAATGCCAAGCTAGGTTATGTTTCTCCAACATACCTTCGAAAGCCAGCCAAGGCCTAATCACAGGAAGCTTTGCTGGCCACAGTAAAGGGCGTAGGGTAAAATCCAGTCTCTTCTCCCATGCCTCTTCCCCACATTTGTTCTTCCAGCCTTCCTGCGTTCTTGCTGGCACTAGGTCATGTCAAACATGCCCTCACCTTGCTCACACCACATGTCCCCCCTCTGCTAGCAATTTTCTCTTTTTCTCTCTCCATTCAGGATTTGATCAAATATCTCCTGCTTCAAAAGCCCTTCCCTAAGCACACAGTCTAAAGTAGTGTCCCTGCTTCCTTCTTTCCCTTAAACTTGCCTTGTTTTTCTTGACAGTGTTCACCATCATCTGTCATCATCTTAGAGATTTATGTGTTTGACTATATCCTCCATTAGCAATTAAGTGTCTAACAATAGGGTCATTGTCTCTAGCACTTGGAACAGCTCTTGACATATCATGAGTGTCCAAATTACTTGCTGACATTTCTTTTAGAGTCTAGAGCTTCCCCTGGACCAGGTACAATGCAAGGTGCCTTACTAGCATCGTCTTGTGTTCCCTTTACAAGTCTGTGAGGCTTGTTACTTTCCCATTCTATAGATGATGGAATTGAGGCATCATAATAAGGCAAAGTAACTCGATCAAGGTTACACAGTAAATAAGTCATAGGCCTAACTTGAACTCAGAGCTCATGTTCTTAAGTACTAAATACTAAATTACTTCTTTAGACACTTGCAGAGCCCCCTGCATCCCTGAACCTGCGCAGCTTCACTCTGTGCTCACTCCAGACCCTGGGTCCAGGATACTGTCACACAGCAGCACTGTCCTATAGAAATAGAATGTGAGCCACACATGTCATTTCAAATTTCCCAGGAGCCACAGTCAGGACAGATTAAATTAATACTGGAGCACCTGTGTGGCTGAGTCAGTTAAGCATCCGACTCTTGATTTCGGCTCAGGTCATGAGTTCTAGCCCTGTGTTGGGATCTACACTAACAGCATGGAGCCTTCTTGGGATTCTCTCTTTCTCTCCCTGCCCCTCCCCTGTTCATGTGCTCACTCTCTCTCTCAATAAATAAACACTTCAAAAAACAAATATTATGTTATATTTAACCCAGTATATCCAAATATTATCATTTTAATATCTTTATAATAAAAAATTTAATATAAAAATGATTGAGCTATTTTACATTCTTTTTTTTAGGAGAAGTCTTTGAAACCTAGTAGGTATTTTCTACTTTCTGCACAACTCAAGTCACAATTTTTTGGTGCCCATTAGCCACATGTGGCCCCTGTGGTTGTGAAGAGGTTGAGCTCTGGAAGTAAGCACATCTGTTCCAATCTTGCACTCACTGTGTGACACTTTCCCAGCTGAAAAACTAGGGTTATGATATCCACCTCATGGGGCTGAGGCGAAGACTACATTTGGTTTTCACACATACGACTGAACACCCCTAGCACGAAAGCTGGCTGACAGATGCTCAGAACAGCTGGCTTTCCCTTTCTACCCAGGGGTGTGGGGGTGCAGGGAAGAGCTGCTAAGCACAACCTTTAGGCCTCTCTCCTCACTCCAGTTCAATTTTGCTGCAGATGCCTCTGTTTCCACTGTCTGCCATGACATGGGAAGCCGCTGGTTGGATGGAGTGGGGAAGAAGGAAGGTTCTTGGCTGGAGTCTTGTTCCCTGACCACCTGACTGGGCTTTGGAGATTGGGCGAGCCTACCTACTCTCTTGCCAGGCACATTTATATGCCCGGCAAGGAGTCCCTTCCTGAAAAAAAAATCCTCAAGTCCTAAAAGTGGGCAATTATCTATTTCTTCTATCAGTGGGACAGTCAGCTTTCATGTCCCTACTGAAAAAAAAAATTAGAGACTCTCAGCATCTTTGGGCTGGAAGGGAGTCAAATCTACTGTTTTACAAAGAAAGGAACAGTGGTCCGGAGAGCAGATATAACTAGTCGAGGCGCACACAGTGACAATACAAGCTTAAAACTGGACACTTGTTATTTGCAGTCTGTCTCTGTATACACATAGATGTTTATTTTTGAGAGAGAAAGAGAGCACAAATGAGGAAAGGACACAGAGAGAGAGGGAGACACAGAATCTGAAGCAGACTCCAGGCTCCCAGCTGTCAGCTCAGAGTCTGACACAGGGATCAAACCCACAAACCATGAGATCATGTCCTGAGCCAAAGTTGGATGCTTAACCAACTGAGCCACCCAGGCGCCCCTGTATCTGAGAGACAGGGCTGGAGATATTTCCCTGTATGAACTGCTGATGTCTTCGCATGGAAACATGCTCTGTGTTTTCTTGCTAGGTTTTTAACCCTTCAGTTTTTGAATATAATTCAAGTTAGTCTTTTCGTGGTTGTGGATAAGTGAAGCAAATTAGTTAACTATCACCTTCATTCTCAAAAGATAGCATTAAAGATTTCATATTTTTTTAATGAAGGGCGCTGCTCCACATAATATATTTTTATCCATTAGCCTAAGGAATTTGAGGGGATTGGTATCTAAACTCACACAGAAGGCAGAAATAACAGAGTTATAGCAATGTTAGTACCTTTTAATAGCAGAGAACAAAAAATATAATAACCCCATTAGGCTGCTAAATGTGCTGAACCCTGACAAATTCTCTATGTGATGATTCTAGAGTATTTGTCTATAATCCCTCAGCAAATACACGAGTTGTATACACTCCAGACACAAGTGCCATTAATTAAATAACACACTCAGCAAACTCTCAGAGCCATTAATTATCAAAGGTAGCCTGCTCCATACTTGGCTCTAAAATTCTATTACCACAGGAGAGCAGGAGAAGAGTGAAGGAATATGCTGTAGGAAGGTCACCCTCAAAAGCATGATAAGAAGAAGCTGTCAGACAAAGTAAATGACAAAGTATGTATACCTTTTAGCTTTCCTTTTGCCCCTGTGGCGAGTCTGAAAGAAGGGAAAGTATTTCACATTGTAGGGACTTTCTTCCTCAAAATTAGTTTCTCTCATGAAAGACGCAAGTAAATATAAAGTAATCCTTTTTCATTTCAACTGAGTCTCCGGGAAAAGTAATATCAGCTGAAGATTTAGAGACAAATAAACCCTGTTCTTCATAAGCTCCCTCAGAACCAGAAAGCTTTTTAAGGAGACTCTGCTCAGTACAGATGCAGGGAAGGGGATGTAAAAGGGACAAACATAGAAGACAGAGGCCTCACTGGTTTCAAGTGGGGCAAGAGGAAAATGCTCAACGAGTATCATGAATTTACCAGGAGCAGGTTTGCTGTGTTCTGTCCCCTCACTCCCACCAAGTCTCAAAGCCTTCCCAGCCCCACTTGCCAGGAGGCAGTGGGATAAAGGAAGTCCTGAGCCCTGCGGGGTCTCTGTAAATCACTCACAGCTACAAGCTTGGGCAGCGTCTTTCTTGTGTGTTTGTGGTTCTTAGTGTTTGATTTATCCCTTCAAAGAGAAAACTGACAATGCTGAGTCTATGGCCACTCTATAAAGGACAGCCAGTGAAGCGCATCTCCCCTCCTGTGCGGGGCTGGCCACACGCTGCCCGGAGCTGCTCTCTGTACCCTCAAGGATGGACGAACGCAGGCCTGGGGAATGGCCCCCGTGTACGGGGAAGTCAAATCACACTTGCTCATCGAAGAAAGTTGTTATTAATCAGCATGCGTGGCACACCACAGAGGGATGGCTTTGAGTTAAGAAACTTGGTGCGAGGTCACGCTGCTCTCACGTCTGTCCTTACACCGCTGGGTTTCTGGCCACTCGGCTTGGGGGTAACCCCTTCTATCTCTAGACGGAGGAATAATTGCATTGCCTTAGAGTTAACTAATCAAAGTGGCTCTCTGTGCCTTGCCGTTTCTCCCCACCCCCAGCCTCACCTGTGCCCACTTACTCTAAGAGATTGCCACCAGCAGCTTTTGCCATCCAATTTCTGAGACCAGTTTATTAAGAAACAGCTGAAAAGCCGAGGTCAGAGGTGCCTGCCCATAGAAAATTGCTCCTCTTGTTTTTGGTGTGAGCAGAATGACTTTTCATGCCCGTGTCTCTAGCCTGCTAGGAACTAAGAGGTACTTTAGAAAGAAGGAAGTTGTTACAGAGGAATTTTATGTTAGTGTCTCAAGACTTTGTTTTGCTAGTGTGTGTGATTACTTTGCCTTAAAACCAGTTCTGTGACATCCCTGGGATGGATGCAAAACAGGCCATTTTATTTCACCTCATGGGCAAGAAGCACTACCTTTGAAGGACAATGCTTGTCCGTATGCATGGCTCTGCCAAGAGTGCAGCAGGCTCCTTTACTAGAAGTTGGATGTTCACATCTAAAACCTACTGAAACTTGTCTCCATAATCTGAATTGCTTGGGGGCATTTGGATTATTTTATCAGAAGCACACTTTGGAACTGAATCAAAAAAGAAACAGGGGGCGCCTGGGTGGCTCAGTCGGTTAGGCAGCCAACCTCAGCTCAGGTCATAATCTCATGGTTTGTGGGTTCGAGCCCTGCATCAGGCTCTGTGCTGACTGTTTGCTCAGAGTCTGGAGCCTGTTTCCGACTTTGTGTCTGTCTCTCTCTCTCTGACCATCCCCTGCTCATGCTCTGTCTGTCTCTCTCTCTCAAAAATAAATAAACATTAAAAAATTAAAATAAAAAAGAAACAGGGTTGGAGCTCTTTGCTTTCACACTCCATGATTTTCCCCCAGAGGTTCAAGCCACACTTCAGACCCATTAGATCAGAATCTTTGGGGAGGGGGGCACTAAGATGAAGGTATGTCTATTTTTAGGCTTCCCCAAGTGATCAGGTGATACCAATGAATAACCAAATTGAGAAACATCATCTTCAAAAAACAGAAGGAAGGTGTGTTGAGTTTTTGTGGCCCCACATGTTCTTTTCGCATTCCGTCAGATTAGCTGCGGCCAGCTCCCTTCCAGGTTCACCTACAGAAGAGAGAGATGCTGATCTGTTTTCTTAACTTCAAACCAGAAATTCCTCCTCTGGGCCCATCAGAGTTTAGGAGGGAGAGAGTAAGAGGTAGAAGCCTCCTTCATGGACACACTGGTAAAGAGATATTTCCTTGAATGCACTCAGAGGTTGGCTGGACCCGTTGAATTTTGTGGAGAAAAACTTCATAGAGCCTGATGACACCTCTGTCTTCCAGCAGAAGATAGTATGGTTTGGTTCATAACCCAAAGGAATCCCTTTGGTACCTCTGCTTCTCACTATATCATGACAAAAAAAATGCAAATTGATTTAAAAGACTTCCCTGAATTGTCCAGGGGGAGATGGAGGAGAAGATTACAGCACATACCACGTGGCCAACCTTACTCTTAATCTTTCTCCATCAGGCAGTTTTAATTCTCTTCCAAATTTGAAGCTCCCCTTTCCAAAAACATCTTCAACTGTCCAGAGTTCACAATGGCTCCCTTCTGCCTCTATTCTCTACCCTGCAAAACAGATGTCTGATATCAACTTCATGATACTCCCTGTTACCTCTCATGCACAGCCTCGTGGGGGATGTGGACATTCTCAGGTCATCTGCCACTCGTTAAGAGAGGTAGAAATATTTTGAAAAGCACACATTCATGGCAACCAGTCAAACTTCACACATTCTGGGTTCATGCTCTCTGATCTTGGAACTCCAGAAGCCCACATTTTCTGGACTAGTTGTCTGCACCCAATTATCTATTGCCATGCTCCATCCTGTGCAAAGTGTTTCCCCACATGGGCTGGAAGTGCCTTGAGGTTACCATCCGTCACCTCTTTGCACTTCCTCAGGGGCTTATTCACACTTGATAAATACATTTGTTGATATACCCAAGCAGCACTGAAGGCATCCCTGTCTAAAGGTGATATTGAAGGGTACTAGGCACATGAAGGGCACACGCAATATGACTTCCAACCAGAAGATGGGAAGATGAGTACCTTGTCCAAATGCACTCTCTCCAACAATGAGACTGAATCTCTTTCTGCCTAGCTAAGCACTGACATTCACTTGCTTTGACAAGCAATGCAATCCAGAGAATAAATAATGGTAATGACTAGAACAGAGGCTAAAATTAGTGAGGGCCTATGGTGCTCTAGGCTCTGCTTGAAGGGCTTTGTGTGTATTTACAGACTCAGTCCTCTCCCCACCTGGGCCAGGCACGTTTTGCTCTGGCTACAGACACACAGCCAGACAGCCATGAGGCTGGACTTCAGACCCAAGCCTCCTCAAAGCCCAACACGTTCAGTCATTGTGCTCTGGCACAAGACGCAAACTCTGCCTCCCACAAGCTTCCAGGCTAGTTGAAGAAAAGGAACTGCTGAACACAGAGCTTTCAGAAGCTAGGCAGATGGTTTGAATGCCAGAGCTGTGTGAGGGATGTGCTACAGAAGCATTGTAAGTAGATTGACAGAAAGCCTGCTCAAGTACAGATAGAGGCTTCCACAGAGATTCAGAAATTACAGGGTTGATGTCTGGAAGGGCGGGTGCAGCCAATAACATGGGGCCACACGTTCAAGACCAAAAATAAAACCGAGGGAAACTTCTCCTAGGACATAAATCTGCCCTAGACAGGTGAGGCGGAGGAAAAGAAAGGGCACATCCATTTTCAGGCCTGCACAGGTGCCTCTGACTCAAAGTCAATAATTGTTCAAGGACAAGGGCAATGATGAATGATGGGGAGATGACCGGTATGTCCAGACAAGATGGGTGGTGCTGGGCACAATACAGAACGATCCCAGTGTCCTAGAGAGGAGACAGGCCCCCATATTTAGAGGTGGGGAACTGCAAACTGAATGGTACATACACCCTACTTTCCACCCCTCACACACATCAGTAGATGATGGGGGCAGTAGATCCTGAGCTCAAATGTGAAGCTGAAGCAGAAGTGGTTAGGCTTCTATCTTCTGGGTCCTGGAAGGGTCGAGGTGTAATCCCAAAGGGATGCCCTGCCTGCCCTTTGCTCTCTGACCTTGTTATGTACTTATAGGAAAAGTATAATATTAGACTCACTAGAAACACTGTTCATGTGCCAGGTAGGGCGGAACAAACCCATACGGGGGATACCCTTTAACTACACACTGGACGGGATAAAGCTGAGTCTTTGCAGCTCAGTCACCCAGGTCTGTGTCTCCAGCATTGCACACAAAGCCATCCATTTAGCAGACCAATAGCAAACAGGTAGGTGCAAAGCGATATAAATCTACACTGAAGTCTATTGAAAACATTGAAGGGAAGTCCATCTGTGCTTCTCAACCAAGTTCCTCAAAACCCCTTCCTGTATCACTCACACAGTAGTTGCCCCAGGACCCTTTCTTTCAATCTTCCCCCAATATTATGGAATCTAGCCCATAAAGTCCTCATCTTTCCTCTGCTATTTTCTCTTTCCTGGAACTGTCTGCCTTTTCCAGTGTCCTCCAAGTTGGTAGTCTCACCTTGCCCAGTTCCTGACCATTCCCATTCACTGATACCAATAATTAAGGCCCAGAAGCAAAGGCCCCAACAGGTTCTCCTTTGGGGTGGAGGGAGAATGCCAGAGCTATGAAACACATTTCTATGATCTAGGGATTCTCTTTTCTTTCTAAGACTAACCCCCCCTTTCCTATTTTATGAGTAGAAATTATTTGTTTTAGTTCTACCCAAATCCTTAAGGTAACTTAGCCTGGAAGCAAAGCTAATTCTGCCTGATATACAGTAGCTCAATAATTCCCCAAGTCTCAGACTCTTACAGAGCACTCGTTAAAAAGCACAGATTCTTGGGCCTCTCTCCAGACCTGCTAAGTCAGTATGTGGTGGACAAACTAAAGAAATCTGTGTTTTTAACAAGCTCACCAGGTAATTCTGATAACATGTTCATTTGAGAATCTATTCTTACATAATTAATAGAGGTCTGAATTGGCTTCATTTGTATGTAAGCCTCATGTCTGTAAAATAGATTCTTAAGAGACCATGTAGCTGACCTCTGGGACACGAGTGTGGGCTGTGAACAAAAGCCACAGAAAATGTGGGGATTCAGGGAGTATGGGCATCAGCAGGTTTGGGACCCAACGATTTCACACATTCTGCCCACATCTCTATGGTTTCTTGTAAATTGTTAGTGGCAATCTAACAGATTAGCAGTAAGCAAACTTACATTTTGTTTATTGCCATAACTCAGAATAAGCTATTGGTTCTAACTAAATGTCTGTTTTTATGTTCTGTCATTTCCAGGCACAAAAGTAACTTGAACAAATCCCAAGGCATAACGGAAATGGGCCTCGTTCTCTAGACTCTGCGGCATTGAAAATGAAGCCAAGCAGACTTTATTACATCCTACAATTCGGCAACCTTTTGCTAAGCATTTTATTCCACTTGTGGAAGCCATCGGGGTTATGTTTCAATCACCGTGACTGACAGGCTAACTTCAAAACAATAGCATCGACAGCCCTGCCACACTTCCTGGGCTATGTACTTAGAATAGAACCTTTTCTAAATTGTCCCTTGGCCTGGATGGAAATAAAATGGTGGTTAAAATATTTATCTTATGTGTTGGGTAAAACAATTGATATTTTGGGGCTTCTGAAAGGTATAACTGAGGAAGTCGATCTTTTAAAACTACCGTGCCTCCTGTAACCAAAGGTTTGTTAAAGCTGAGATCAGATTTAGAGAGTTTCCATTTTGGTAGTGAACAAAACAGAACAAGAAATGCATAATCTTTTCTTGGCTGTATTCTCTTCCTGCCTTGGGTGCAGAGAGGCAGAGCTGAAAGAGCTTAGAATGGCAAAATGGGCTTCAGGAAACTAATAAACATGTAATGAGGTGATTGGACACGTTAGGCTGCCTATTTGAGTGGCAGGAATGTAACAAAAGGGAATGGAAAAGCTCTTGATGTTGGTTGAGGAAGAACGCTTCTCACTCATAATAGTCCATTTCTTTAAGATGACAGAAGGGTTCTTTCTTTCCTCTAGTAGATTAATAAAAGGGGAGATTTGGGTTTATAGAGAAAAATAAAACACATCAATGGCACTGCTATATAGACTCACAGAAAGCCTCCTTGAGAATCTCTTGGCCTATGGGCTACTCCTTAACCCCACCTCCATCATTGATACATGGCATATTAGTTTGTTGCATCTGAGTCCTGCAACAAATTACCACAAACTGGGTGGCTTCAAACAATAGAAATGTGTCCCCTCATAGTTTTGGAGGTCCCAAGTCCAAAATCCAGTGAGGCCTGCTCCCTCCAAACTCTCTCTGGGGACATCTCTCCTAGCTGCTCGTGGCTGCTGGCAAGACTTGGAGTTCCTTGACATCATCCCAGTCTCTGCCTCTGTCTTCACGTTCCTCCTCTTCTCTGTGTAGCCTTTGTGTATCTCTTATAAAGATTGTGGTCACTCAAACAATCCAGAATTATATTCTCATGGTCTCAATATCCTTAACTTAATTATATCTACAAAGGCACTTTTTCAAAACAAGAAAACATTTCTAGGTTCCAGGGATTAGACATGGACATACCTTGTGAGGAGAGGGCACCATCCAGCCCATTCCTTAGGATATTTGGTCTTTGACTATTTCTTATCCAGTATAAGCCAATAGACTGGGTCTAACAATCACATCTCCTTTCAGATCTTTGTCTTTGCCAAAGCCCTATTTATTGACAATAATTTGGCAATGTCTTCGTGAGACAAAGCCACTCATTTGCAAGCCAGCCTGAGATGCTTCTTTCTTAGCTGAAGGGAAAAAGCACAATCTGAACAGGATGTGTTCGAAAGGTAAAATGCCAGTGAGGGAAATACTGGCGATTTCCCCAAGCTCAAGGATTCATGATTTATGGTCCAAAAAAGAGTCCTAAAAATGCCAATTCTTCTTATCCCCAGAAGGTCAGACACCCATTCCATATCAATTTTAATAGCAAATGTCACCAGAAGGCCTGGCCCCTTCTTTGGGGCTAATTCCACATTTTACTCATTAGCTTTCAATTAAAGATGTGAATAAACACGTAGTCACTGATGAAACAGCTGAGTCATACTGTAAGCCTATTAGCAGTTTTGTTTTCCATGTTGTCTATCCAGTTAAAGCCCTAGAGGAGCCTCATCTCTGCCTTTCCTCCCATGAATTTCCTCAGTTTAGCATCTTCCTGTAACTCTGCCATGGTTTGGAGGATGTGGAGGCTGGGGGTGTAGAAAGCCAGCCCTAAAGCTCTATTTCCATGTCAGTCCCATGAACCTATGCCCGGTTGGAAGGCATGATACCCCAGTAAGAACTGTTTCCAGTGCCTTTTAAGAGACATTTCAAGAACTAACAAAGCCTACTGATACCAACATGGGAAAAAGCAACTATTACCCCATTTGCTAATGTGGGTCTGGTCTATATGTAGAGAATTCAAAAGGCAAGAACAATGTCCCTGGAAGTTGCTTTCTTTTTCTCTCTCATTTCTTCTTGTGCACACTATCCACTAGGTTGTTTCTTTTCTTGCTCAAGAGCTGGGCAAATGCTAATCTTATGGATAACAATGGATAACTACGTGCATATAGGAGCCAATTTCCATTATGCTTCTCAGACAAGAGCACAAAGCCACTCTCTGTATTGACACCATTCTGGTTGAAAATGTCCCCTATGTATCTGTGTTCTCACTTTTCAAACTCTAGACCCACTCGGATCTTTACTGTTCCATCTACAATCAAATTCCAAATTGCAGAAGATAATGACACTTTTTTTGGCAAGAAGCTTGAAAGGAACTTTCCCCATGATTGTCTCCATTAAAGCTAACCCAAAGTTATAGAACAATACTTCTCAAATCCCATCAATTTTGTTTGTTTGTTTTTAGAGAGAGAGAAAGCATGCAAGCAAGCAAAGAGGTGTGCGAGTGAGAAAGAGAAAGAGAAAGAGAGAAAGAGAGAAAGAGAGAAAGAGAGAGAGAGAGAGAGAGAGAGAGAGAGAGAGAGAGAGAGTCAGTCAGTCCCAAGCAGGCTTCATGCTGACAAGGAGCTCAATCCCATGACCCTGGGATCACTACCTGAGCCAAAATAAAAATTTGGATGCTTAACTTATTGAGCCGCCCAGGCAGCCCACAATCCCATCAATTCTTTCAGATAGTGAGAAGGAGCTGTCTCATAAAACATAAGCCTCTTCCATCCATTCCTCTCTGTATCCAAGCTTGAAACTCAGTACCTAATTCTTCCAGTGGTCTACAGTTATTGGGTATCACTGCCCAAGAGACTGGTGAAAGAAATAAACAAAACTTTCTTGTGTATTTATTGTAGATACATTTGTAAATGTTATTTTACTTAGTCCATACAAGATCCCTGTACAATAAAGATGAAAATTTGGTTCAGAAAAGTTAGGTAACTTGATCGAGGTCACAAAGTTGATACTAGGTCAGTTTGGGATCAACTCAAAAACCTATGCTGTTTTGGAGAATCATCAATAGTGAAGGTCTGTCAGCAAATTTAATAAATACCATTGCCAGTTTCTCTCCTGAACTATCAAGTTGGCACATTGGTCCTTCATACTGCTCTTCAAAGGCAAAGGGATAGTTAAGGAAAGGCAGGGAATATTTAAACACTCAAGGTGAGAGCATCCCTTTAATCATGTAAATGAAAGCAACTAATGACATTTCTATAACTTAATAATATACAGGAAGAATATTACTAAAAATGCTTACTCTGACTGTGAGGCAAATATGTTAACCAAAAGGTTAATGATTACCTATCTTAGAAAGAGAACAATGTAAAAATAATTAACATGTAATTACTTACAAAGATTGAAACCCCATCAATCCTACTTGCAATAACCACCACCACCAACTCTCAAGGATGGTCACACACTTGCAGTTCATTTCATTTCTGGAAACATCTTGACCATCTATACTATGCACCAAATTGAAGGCTATGTGTCCAGTAGCCAAAAGTGAGATGGCTCCTAAGGTGTCACTGGAAAGGGGAGTAACTGTGGATTGCCAAGGGAAGAGGAATGGGAAGAGCATGACCATTTTCAGCAAGAATACAGGCCCAATTCTAGATGCCTAGAAGATGGTTTTCTGAATCCAATCATCTTCCCCCTCTACCTCCTTCTCATGAGATACTACTTGAAGAATATCTTTATACTGAGCATTATGTCAGGCATTTTCAAAGCACTATTTAAGCCTCAATCAACCTATCTTCTTTCTTTCTTTCCTCTTTTTCTTTTACACAAGTATTTATCCAACTACTATTGTGTGCCAAGTATTGTAGGTACTAGTTGCCCATGCTGAAATGCTGAACAAAAATATCTGAAAGTAACTGCTATTCTCCTTCTATAGATGGAAAACCTGCAGTTCAGAGTGAGTGAGTTGCTTAAGGTCACACACTAGTAAGAACACATGCTCCCATACTAAAGCCTGGAGCTCTTTGCCCTAAGCCAAGCTGTTTCTCAGAAGACAGGACAAGAAGACACAGTTGATGCCCTATGGCTAATTCCTGGTTTTCCCTACAAACCAGGCCTAATAAGCACACATACCTTTTCTAGATCAAAATGAACTGAGGAAAACCACTCTAGACCACTACAGTTCAATCTTTGTCAAGCCAGTGAGCATTTACTAAGTACCCTCAGTGTGTCCATCTTGGGGAAGGCCTCTGAGAACAAGTGAGGTGTACCTGTGTTCTTTATGTTATCCTGCATATGCTCCCACTGTCCTTTCCCATTTCTACAATATAGAGCACTTTGGCCAATCTCTGAGCATTCTGTCTAGTCACCTTGGTCACAGGTGAACATCTCCCTATCCCATGCCATTCCTAAGAAAGAATCTGAAATAATTCTCTCAGATTCCCAATGAGCCCCCAGGCTGCTGGTACAAGGTCACACAGTCTTCCCATCCAGGTTGCTCAGCCCTCACTCCTCAACAGTTTTTATTTTCTTACCTGCCCCTCCCCCTCATTTTCTTCCTTCTTCTGGAAAGCAGGCCTACAAAAATAAGTCCATAACCTTGGCAGACAGCCTAAAGCAGCAAATCTCCATTGCTATCACTGGGAAGGCTTGTTAAAATGGACTGCAAGACTGTACCTCCAGAGTCTGCAATTTAGGAGATCTGGAGCAAGACCTGGCATGGTCCCAAGTGATGCTGTCACTGGTATGTCACAGCCCACACTTTGAAAACCACGAGTTTTGAAAGGGATGAATTTTTTTCTACATTTAAATAGAATTTGTTCCCCGTACAGAATCCAGCTTGTTTTCCAGGCCCTGGATTTCACAGATCTTAGTCTATAGGTAATGAGATGCAGGTTAAATCCAATGGGTCCACTCAAGCATCTCCAGTAGGTTTCTGGAGCTATTTAACACCGTAGAAGACTTCTTGTCTGGGCTAATTAAGTGATTAGTTTAGATCGATAGATGAACAAAGGGAAAGTGGGGCAGCTATAGCTCACTACCAACTTAATAAAATGGTGCTTACTTCAGCCACGAGAAGCAGCATGGGTTTAAAAATCAGGCTTAGGTGCTGAAGACGTCAATGTTTCTACCTTAGGTGAAAAGAAGCTCATCCATGCTATCGGTGGAATATGGCTACTCAAAAGGACTCTTACAAATGGGGTGACTTTGGTTGGCTTGGTGAGTCAAATGACTCCACCAGAAGGCAAAGGTGCCATTCTGAATAACTGACATTCGTATCTGCCTACCACAGCTGTGAATATCAAGCATCGCCAGTGACTTGGTAGAGGGGCATCTGCACTCAAAAACCCCATTGTGGTTGTGCTTCCAGTCAAAAAGAAGTAAGGTGCAGAAGCCACATACCTAGGGCTTCAGAAGTTTTCATTAGATTACCAGTCTCACATTTTCAGGAGAAGACAACGGAAGGGAGCCTGCATTCATCGTGCATTAGCCATGTATCTTTTGGGGCAGATCGTACTAGCCTGATTTGAACAGTAAGGCAAATGAGGCTCAGAAACAATGTTACCTAAGGTGGTGGCAAGGTTAGCCACCATAATAATACCACCTGACATTTATTGGACACTTATCACGAGATGATTTTCCAGGCATCTTTTTCTAGGTACTCTATATTGTTATTTCAATCAATCTGCACAACAACCCTATGACTAACTCTATCATTATCCCACTTTACAGATAGGAAAATTGCAGGACAAGGAGGTGTGGCTTGCCCGTGGTTACCCAGTTAGTGAGTGTCAGAGCTCAGAGTTGAACCCCGATGGTGTGATTCCAGAATCTGTGATGACACTTTTGTGGCTGAGATATAAACCCCAACAGACCAAACTCTGAAGTTTCATCTCTTTGTTGCCCTGCCTCTTCCTAGGGACAGAGCCTGGTGGGCCTCTTTCACTCACAACCAAAGACTAAAGCTAAAATATCCTGTTACTATCTCTTTATCCCTCTAGCGAGCTTGGTCTTCTGTGTTCATGCAGACTCTCACAGACGGATACATGGAGCCACCAGACTTCACTCGAAGATGGCTCCACCTTGGACGTAAGCCCAAAAGAGGGACGGTATGTCACTTCACTGAGCATAATTTTCCCAAACTTTAGCTTTTGGCAAACTTCCCAGCCTTCAGTGTGTTTGCCATAACTGTATGCCTATGCCTGTGCCTGTGTTATTAATATATTTTATTTTACCTAATTCTCCTTTTTACTTACATTTATTCAAGGAAACTTAAAATTACTGCAGCAAATGGAAAACCAGTTTCCCTTGCCATAAACAGAAGCTAACTATAAGGATGAATAAAAACTATTAAATTCTAGCTAGGTCCTGGGAGCTACTGAAAGCCCTGACTCGAGGCCTGCCTTCTCACTTTATTATAAAAGGACATTAGTAAGTGTTAGAGAGGTGTTAAAACACACTAGCACCAGACAAAGTCCTGCTCCTTGAGGATTGAAAGAGAAAGTAGAAAGGGAACAACTTCACACCTTATGATTTAATGGGTTTTTTTTTTTTGGCTGTTTTGTCCATGGGCCTCCAAAAATCCTCTCTGCCCCAGCAGTGCTATGCCTCCCACTGGTGGCAATGCAAACCCAGCTCTATGTGTCCCGGCTGCGCCCTGGCCATGCCCTAGAATCACGCTGAGCCTCCCCTAATGCTTCCTAATCAACAGGCACATCTTGAAAAGGGGAAAACTATCTCAGGTTCAGATGCCTCAGGGAAACAGGGAAAAATCAAGGAGAGAAAAATGATTATGCTGTCAAAGCAGCAAAAGGAACTTCCAACAGTAATAGTGATCATTGAGTTTTTCCTTTGAACAGGAATGCCTTTGATAGTGCTTTCCTCCATTCTCCAGCTATTCTGTTGCAAGAATGAATAAGCAGAAAGAAACAAATGGTGCTTTTGTGTTTTACCAGCATTTGCCTTAGAAGAAAAGCAATGACCCAACTTCAAGGGGGAAAATCTAGACCTCCATATCCATAGCCATCTAAAGAAAAAAAGAATAGAGATGAATAGGGAAGCGGATGAAAAGAGAAGTAAATCCAACAAAAAGAATTTGGTGATGCATCCCACAACCCCAATCCCAAGGATGCTGGAACATTCACAGTCTTAAGCAACCTGAGAAAGTCACTCTACCCATTCTTTCACTTCTTCAAACCTAAGCTTCTCTTCTCTGCCTACCAGAGCCCCTTTTTTGTTAATGTAAGTAGTGTAGATAGTAAAGAGCCATTTTATTGCATAGACACTTTTTAAAAAATTTTTAACATATATTTATTATCGAGAAACAGAGCATGAGCAAGGGAGGGGCAGAGAGAGAGGGAGACACAGACTCTGAAGCAGGTTCCAGGCTCTGAGCTGTCAGCACAGAGCCTGACGCAGGGCTTGAACCCAACAAACTGTGAGATCATGACCTGAGCTGAAGTTGGACAGTTAACCGACTGAGCCACGCAGGTGCCCCTGCATAGCCATTTTTTAATGTTTTTGTTTTTGAGAGAGAGAAAGAGAGAGTGAGAGCACATGAATGAGGGTGGGGCAGAGTGGGAGTGAGACAAAGAATCCCAAGCCATCAGCACAGAGCCCAATGAGGAGCTCGAACTCACAAACTGTGAGATCATGACCTGAGCTGAAATCAGATGCTTAATGGATTGAGCCACCCAGGTGCCCCATGTTTTTTTTTTTGTAAGAAAAAGGCAAACCCAACAAAACTGTCTTTTCATATGGAGCACACAGATACACCTCTTCACCAGGGTCTTTGTAAGTGATGGTGGTGGTCGTCGTGGAGGAAGACCACTTTCCATGGAGCAAACATGGTTCTTTACTTCCAGCAACCAATAATCTTCACAACAACCCAGTGAGAGGAATCCAATTATTCTCCCCATGTTACAGACTATGAAATTGAGGCTGGAGAAGTTAAATAACTAGCCCAAGATTTTAGAGTTAGTTAAGTGACAGAACCAGGCTCACATCTAATTTTGTTTTGCACCAAAATTCTTGGTCTTAACTACTAAGCTCTGTTGATTCTCTAATGGAAATGAACTAAATATTCATTATAATTTATGTATAATTATATATAATTAATTTTATGTAATTAAGGCCAACAGAGAAACTAATAGAAGCCAAATCTTTCCCTAAGGCTCTCTTGACCCAATGCTAGTTTGCAAAAGATGTAGGAACTGGGTAGCTTTCTCATATTAAAATCTTATTTCTCCTCTCTGTGCATATCACAGGTCAAGTACTAATAAGATCAAGTCAAAGTAGCTGAGATTTATTGAGTACTTACTAGGTGCCAGGTCTTATGTTAAATGACTCCCATGAGTTCTTGCTCTTAATCCTCATGATCTTGTGAGGTAGGTGTTGCCTAACAGAAAACTGAGGCTCAGAAATGCTCAATAACAGACTCAGAGTTGTTCAAGGTCACTCAGCCTGTAGGAGTAGAGCAAAATGGTGACCAGAGCCATCTCTCTGCAGACTACAGAGCCCACACTAAGACCTGGTATAGCAAGAAGATCTAGGGGCACATGAGTTAGAAACACTGCACTTTCCTTTCCCAAGATTGCAGTGATAGATATAAGGAACTCATGAAAATGTCCTGGGGACTTAGTATCTATGAGGCTTTTTTTCTAGGCAAGTCATCCAGAGCTGATGCTAGCTAGAGATAGGCTCTATACAAGATTTCCATGCTTTCTGCACTGCTGCATGAAAAAGAGAATACTGTCTTCTTTTAGGGTCCCAGGGAGGCTGTCTGCCTGTAACAGGGCTCACTTGTAAGTCAGGGTTGTCTGTGTCTATTACTCAGGAAGGCTGGAGAATAGGGGACCCAAAAGCCTTCCAGACTTAGTGTTCTGGAAACTCTTTAAAGTACCCATCCTACATATTTTATATTTCCTGGTCTAGCTTCACTATGCAGGCATGTATTAAATTTCATTGCTTAATTGTGCAGAATGAGAGGCTGTTACCCCCTAAGATTGTTCTCAACTGGAATATGCACAAGATTTAGAGGGAACGTGCTAAAGAAAAGCACAGCCCAGAGCCTTTCCTTGAGAATCTCATGCTGTTGGTATGGGATGGTATCCAGGAAACTTCACCACGGCAAACAAGTCCAGTCAGTATTCGATAAGTACAGGTCAAATCTCAAACTCAGACACTTCCTCCTGCAACAAATCTTATTTGACCACCCTCACCTGACTCCATACCTCAGTGATGCTACGGCCATTGGGCCCTTCTAATTTTTTCACCTATTTCATGAATTAGAGATATAGAGAAAGAAAGAGGGGGGCAGGGAGGACACATGCACAAAGTTTGTGTAAGGGTATCTAAATTCTAATGACATGGGTTAAGCTTCCTGGATCCAGCTATACTTGAAGCCAATAGACCCCTAGACTTTTTAGTTATGTGAGCTAATAATGCCTTTTGGGATTTAAGCTACTAAGCAGGTGATAGAAGAGAAAAAAATGAATCATTCTTGGCTTGTCCCAGTAAAGGAAAATAGATAAATGTGCATAACACTTGTTAAATAAAATCACCAAAGCCCACTCACCCTGCCTATGTGAGGCTGAACCAGGACCTAGCCTGTCTGGCCTGTTGTGTTCTCATCACCGCCATTACCATTTTTTCCGTCTAATTCTGTGGTTTAATTGGCCCAGGCTTCTGTGCCCCAGGGAGCTGTAAGTAAATAGCTGAGGACTGTGGTTCCTCTAGGGTGATCATATCAGAAGTACAGATATTAAAACAGAAATTGTGTCATGTCACCATGTTTGCGTTTCCAGTACCCGCAGCTGATTGACAGGAAAAGCACTGCCTCAGCCAATTCTAAAGTGTCTCACTGGTTTGAGTTTTCATGCCAGAAGCTATGGAAAAAAAAGGAAGTGAGTCAATGGAACCAGATGCCTTATTGTAGCCCTGTAGCTTTTTACTGCAGATTAGAACTGGGAATCCGGCAGGGGTCTCTTTACAAGTGTAAAACAGTGAGAGGTTCTTTGTATCTCTTACCATTCCTAAAAAGCTTTTTGAAAAAAATGTCTTGCTTTCCTCCTTTGTGCTTTAATATTAGACCCCATGTTCCCTGGGATCTTAGGGGCCTGAATTCCCATTGTAAGCGGACTTTTGTTCCCTGATGCCAAATTGTTCTTTTGGAGACAGAAGCAAGATTGAAAGCTGGTTCCTGGCCCCAGAACATTCCCTGCCTGCTGTGAGGAGGCTCAGGTACTGCACACAGATCTAGGTTGGCTCTCCCTGGAGCCAAGAGGGGGATCAGCACAGCATCTCCCAAGGACCTAAGGCCACAGTCCATCAGCTTTCTCAGTGCCACGCTGTGTTTCAGGTTTCACACTCATTCCCTCATTTGATTTTCTCAACTACCCTCTTAGGATGTCCTTAAGCCCATTGAACAGATAAGGAATACCAAGCTCATTGACCTTAGTGATTTCTCCAACATGACATAGTGACCAAGTGACAGAGACTGAATGTGAGCCCAGCTCTCTGGGACCCCAAAGCTTGAGATCATCAAAGATCCTGGAGAAAGAAAAAAGGAGCAAGCATTTAGGAATGGGGGTCAGGAAACTATGGGGCAAATGTGAATCTGGATATCTACCTTTTTTGTAAAAGATTTTTATAAATGGCCATACCTGTCATTCACATATTGTCTATGGAGCAGAGGGGAGTTGTAACAAAGAACTCATAGCCAGCAAAGCCAAATATATATATACTATGTGCCCTTAAAGGAAAATGTATGCCCACTATTAGTTTAGAACTTTGAACTTGGTAATCAGTTTGACTTAAGAGTCATTTCCCTTTGTTGTGTTGTCTTTTTTTCTCATTTGATACCTGTACATTCACGGGATAGGGGCCTCAGTGAAGGAGCAATGAGGATAGAGTCAAGTACTGCATTTTAAGCACCTAGCATAGTGGTTGGTAAGTACTCAAGGAAAGATAGCCAGTTACTTGCCCCACAAGACTATAGAACACCCCAGCACAGTGGGAGAACGGGCTACTTCACATGAGATGAAGCCTCAGTTGTGGGGTGGACAGCTCTCAAGCCAGCTTTTCTGGAAGACTTGAGGTTCTGGTAACCAGCCCCATCAGGGCAGCTCAACCTCTTCCCTGCCAAACCCTTCAGAGTGTCTGGTCTCTGAAGTTGGACTCTGAGGAAGAATGTCTAAGAATCAAGGTCAATTTAAGTTGTTATTCACAGAGGACATTATTTTTGTGTTTTTTTTTTCCTTCTTTCATCCCAACATGAATAATGGCAGGAGAAGAAAAATGAAATGGCTCACCCAGAAGTCTATTATCTCATTGATCCACATGTATAACCCCTCATAACAGCAATGAAAGCAGAGCAAATAGATAATTTTCTTCATTGCAAAGGTCAAAAGTAACCTTGTTTATCCTCTGTATTTTAAAGTTATCAGTGATGGTTAAACTTATGTCTGAGCTGAGTGGGACGTGCTGAATACATTTTTATGCCAGCTTCCATTTCTTCTTAAAATATGAAGACTGTCTCAAAAGAAACCACAGGATTCCAGTTGGCCTCTTGGAACTTACACAGGGGCTCTTTGTGATTATGCTAATGAGTAATCATAGTGATATTTTTCTTAACACAGCCCAGGGTTTTATCCCACTGAAAATTATATCACATTAATATTGTGCATGCACAATGCAACATTGGAGACAACCCAAAGTCAAAGGGAATAAACTCACTATGTTACTGTGTTTGCTTCCCTAACACCATCACCCATTAGTTTTCTACACCAAATTGTTCTAGCCAAGAGGAGAAATTGTGAGCTCAGTGATATATTGAATGCTTAACTCAACTTCATTAACTAGAGCTAAATGCTAACATGCATAGTACCAGCTTCTAGCACAAATTAGCATCCATAATAAAGCATATAATTAGCTACATACCCAAATGTTCACCATGATGAATAAGCCCCCAAGAGCCCCCAGCTGCTCTTTGATTTTCCTGAGATGGGTCTGTGGTAGCAGCCTGGTTCCCACTAACCTCTTGTCCATCAGCCAAATGAGCATCTGAATTGACAAGATCTGGACAAACTCATCCAAAGTCAATAATGGAAGGGCAAGGAGAGTTCTCTACTTTCCTGGCATAGGAAGGCCCACAGGGACTTAAGCTCGAAGTCAGGGTAGAGGTGGAAATAAAATACAAAGTTCTCCTAGTCACCTGCCACTCAAGCTCTGGTCAGTGAATACCAAGAACCTTTGGTGAAATCAGTATGAGCACTGATGTCTCCAGAAATGTCCATCCTCATCGTAACCCTGTGTCTGGGTGGCTGGCCACTTATTAAGGATTTGCAGATCTGCCATCCCCTCCAATCCTGAGAGAGGGTAAAAGATTTGGCTTGAAGGGAGGCAGAACGTGCCATCTCAAAATATGCCACTTTGGCCGCAAGCAATCCAGACCTAGAAGAGCCAGGCAAAGCTTTTTACCTACCCCTTAACTGTCTAAGAAAATTTAAGTAAGGGGCCTAGGTTGAGAAGAGAGCTATTTCCAGAGAGAACATTTATCCTTGAGAGACTTACATGGATGTCAGGGCTACCTTGGTTTACTTAATATCTCCTCCTCTCACCTTTCTGTGAATTGCCTTCTTCCCTTTAAAGTCCCTAATCCCTATCCCTATCCATAGATCGGGATAGTATTTAAGCCTCATTGTCTGACTGCCTTTGAATCTCATATCTTTGGGGGGCTACCATTCATATATATACAACTAAATTTGTTTTTCTCATGTTAATCTGTCTTTTCATTATTGGGGAGCCAGGGAAATCTCAGCCAAGAGTCCAGAAGAGTAGAGGGAAAATTAATTTTCCTCCCCTAGAGCCTCAATATGCATAAGAAGCAAAGACTGAATTTGAGCCTAAAACTCTAAATTTGATTCACTTCAGACCAAACCTTCACTGAGCATCTATTTTGTACCATACACTAAGTTAACATTAGGATCCCTCCCACACCAAGTCCATCACCTTGCTTAGTGCATCTCTAGACTCATAGTCTGTCCCTCTATCTTTCTACCTATCTCTCTGTTCTTGCTCCTCTACTATTGCTCTAGATCAAACCACCATCCACTGGTCTGACTTTGGGAATGATCTCCCAGCACCATTGCCTGGCTTCCATGCTTTAATTTATCCTTCACATGAATCACATTTAACTAAAACGTGTCAGCCAGAGCCCATTATTTTCCACTTAAAATCTTTTAATCATTTCTACTATACATAAAATAAAACCCAAATGCTTATCCCTGGCCTAGGATCTTGCCTCTGCCCACCTCTCTGACACTTGCTCTCCTCTTTCCTTGCCAGGTTCCCCTTTTACTAGACAGCCTTTCCTTCTTCTAATATCAAATTCACCAACTTCCCTTCTGCCCCAGTTCTTTTCATTTTCTGTTTTCCTCTGTCTGGACTGTTATTTTCCTGATTCTAGTCTTAGGTGGTTTTCTCTCAAGGTTTCAGTCTCAGCTTCAATACTGCCTGCTCCAAGAGACCTTCTGTGCCCACAGTCAACCAGGCTCCTCTACAGTGCTGGTAACATCACCCTCTTGTTTATTTCATTCCTTCTTCTTATCACATCCAGACAGTACTATATGTGCTTAGTCTGTCTCCATCACTAGAAAGCAAGAAGCTTCATGAGGGCAAGGAATGAATTCTCTTATTGATTCTATATGCCCAGCACTTAGCGAAGAGGCACATAGTAAATTCTGAATAAGAATATACTGACTGAGGTGCCTGGGTGGCTCAGTTGGTTTGGTTAAGTGTCCAACTCTTGGTTTCAGCTCAGGTTTGTGAGTCTGAGCCCTGTATCAGGTTCTGTGCTGACAGCATGGAGCTTGCTTGGGATTCTTCTCTCCCTTACTCTCCGCCCTCCCTCCCTCCCCTTCTCTCTCAAAAATAAACATTAAAAAAGCACTAGTCTTAAAAAAATATGTATATACATTTAATATATCACACACACACACTGATTGGATAAATGAATAAAGAATGAACAGCAGCACAGCCTTTGCATTCATCCTCCATAATTGCCTTTGTACGTAAGTGGGACAAGTGGGATACAAACTTGGAGCACAGGACTTATTAAAGACAGAGCACCTGCACAACTGAACTAAAAATAAATGTCCTTAAAATAATAAGTATTCCCATGTGTTTTCTCCAGGACTGAAAATCTACACCAATGCATCCAAACTAAGTGATATATTCCTAAGATGGACAAGCTCCTGCGTAATGGGAGACACACTATCACCATTCTTTACTTGCTAAGAAAATGTCAAGAAACCCTAATGCAATGGGCAGACCAAAGCTGGAGGCTGACAGAGGGAGCATGTGAGGGTATAAAAAGATGAGATCTTTATGAAAAAGGTAGTTCTAAAATCTGTGTGCGGGCTTATCCAAGGACAGGCCATGTGTGAAGATCTCAAACTATTTTAAGGAGTATCCCCAGAGGTCCCATTCAACAGACTCTTTGCTGAATGAAATCCTTTCTAGGATAAAAGGAATCTATAGAAAAGGTTCTTTTTTTTTTTTCCTTTTTTTTAATTTCTCTGGTCTGGCTGCAGTCTTTTCTTCAGCTGAGTGCACAGACCTGGACAGCTTATCATTCCAGGCTTTGGGCCCAGGGGGCTGAAAAAGCCTCCTCCCTATTACACAAAGTCAAATCCAGAGCTTTGCTTCCTGGTGTTTCACTGAAGCCACACTCAGCAGTAGAATGCATTTAGTTCAGTTGGGTGGCCAACCCCAAGCACCATCCCTCACCCTCTTATACCACTTAGGCCAGTTTGAAATCATTTTGAAAAAAATCCCTCAAGTCCCAGATAGGATGCCCTGTCCTTTTTTTCCCCATGGTCAACCCTTCCTAAACTTGACATGCTCCCAATGGGAAGAAGCCTCATTCAAGACTCATCAGAGTTGCTCTGGCTTAGTCACAGTCTGCAGCAGAGATGTGAGAAAACACAACCAGAAAAAGGAGAATTTGGGCAAACTTTGGCAAAAGTCTCTAATAGTGAAAGCAGTGACTCTGACGGGTGTTTGAAATCCAACAGAATATTCTGAGTTCTAAGACTTCCATAAGAGTGTCCATATGATGTAGTTATTGAATCACACGTAATTGTGTGTGATGTGCTGTGAACTTTTTATAAGTATTTATTTTAAGCCTGCTTCCCTTCACATTGTAAATAAATACATAACAACAGCTCGTGAGCATCAGGAGGGCTCTGTGGATAATAAGGTATCGATTTCTCTGTATAGGGATGTTCCTTAGGACAAGGCTGAGAAACTAACCTCTGCTTACTTGGAGATTTGCATACAGCCTTCTGGACAGACTAGAAGGCAAGAAGGTAAGATTATTTTCCCAAAATGTTACTTGGCTACTGTGCAATAAGAAGTGTTTTAAAGCTCCCATGCCTCCCCTTGTAGTGAACTGATTTTCCATGGGAAGTTGGTCTCCTGTGTATGATAAGTAGATCTGAGGAAACCACTGAATATATTCATTTAAAATAGTCTCTCTGCACTGATGGCTGAGAAATTTCCATGGGACTGTTGCACTTGAGTGCTCTGCATAATTGAACACTGTGTCTGCAAATAAGACTAATAACCATAGTTGTTCAAATGATTACCATATCATAGATCTTAATAGTCTACCGGAAATGCTTCTGACAGCAATGCTTTTTCATGATCAGCTAACCTCGCGCTGACAGTGCCCATAGAGTTGAAATGGCCACTCACTTCTCTCTTGGACATTTGCCTACTCACTCACCTCTGTTCTTTGCCAAATTTCTCCACCTATAAAATGTGGAAATTGAACTAGATGATCCCTGAAGTTCTTGAAAAATCTGACCTTCTTTTGGATTTGGAAGAATAAAAACATTGTTTCAGATACATGACATATATTGAAGGGTAGAGACCCACAATGGTCACACAGCTGGTAGGAGATGGAGCTGGGGTTCTGATTGTCCACAAAGCCTTCAGTTCTAACCAGTATGTTTCTTTGGGCAAAGTAGAGAGACAGCCATTCATTGCATGACCTGGCAGAACCATCCAGAAGGCTTAAACAAAAATGAGCACTTCCTTCAGTTAGCTGGGCAAGTCATATCCTATTTTCAGTAGCATTAAATATGGAGCTCCAGAAACCAGAATCACAGGTTTGGATCCTGTATTAGTTGATGTAGTTTTCTGTACAGTTCAGCTGAACAGTCTTCTGACTACAAATTTGTAAAATAAAGATGGGTTTTGTGACATCCTAAGATTTAGGGAGACAGAGCCAATAACTTGGTACAACTCCCTAATAAAACCAAACTCATATATGTGTGCATACATGAATAGAGCTGACAGCATCAACTCAGCACCAGACATTCAGGGAGAGACTTTTTATTTAGTGAACTTAATTCACACCATCTTCATGAAATGTGATGCCCAGTGGACACAACTGAAATATTTCAACTGCTTGCCATGGTCCTGAAACAAGTCTCTAGTCATTAACGCTTTTACAGCAACCTGACAAACCCATACCCTCTTTCTCACGGCCAGAGACCCCGCAGGAGGCTGGACTGAGAGCTCTGCAGGCAGAACGTGCCAACTAGAAAGCAAGCCGTGGGATTGCTCCTGGGGAGTGGGCTGCACTCTAGTTTCCTCCAAACCATGGCCTCTGCAGCTCTGCGGCCACTGCCTCTTCTGCTTGGCAAGGGCAAAACTGAGTAAGGAAGACCTTGAGCTCTAGAGTTGGTGCCCAAATCATGGTTTCTCCTCCTCTTTTATTTGGGAGACACTTGTCTGAGCCTCACTTTTCTCCTTTGCAAAATGAGGTTAAATATTAGTATCAGCCTCAAAGGGCAGTTATGAAGACAAATTAAGATTAGAAATAGCATACAGGTGTAATTCCATCCTTGTCAAATAATATGCTGATATGAGTTTCCTACAGCTGCTGTAACAAATTACCATAAACCTGGTGGACTAAAACAGCACAAATCTATTATTTTACAGTTCTGTGGGTCAGAAGTCTGAAATCAGTCCGTTTCAGGGCTAAAATCAAGGTCTCAGCAGGCCAGCATTCCTCCTGGAGGTTCTAGGGAGAATTTCTTTCACCAGCTTCTAAGGACCACTGGTATTCCTGGCGTCATGGTCCCTTCTTCCATTCTCAGAGCTCACCACTCCAAACTCTACTTCCATTCTCCCATCTCCCTCTTCTGCCTTTGACTCTCCTATTCCCTCTTATAATGCCCCCTTGTGATTACATCAGACCCACTCAGATAATCCAGGCTAAACTCCCCACTTCAAGACCCTCAAAATCATCAAGATCTGTCAAGTTTCTCTTACCATGTAAGGTAACATATTTACAGGTTCTAGGAATTAGAGAACATGGACATCTTTCAGGGGCCACTATTCAGCCTTCCACATGTGCAGGAGTATGGTTTTTACTGTTAGGCTATTTCTGCCACTTGTTTACTTTCCATTTAGGTTAAATGCACATATACTAACAAATCTTAAATGTTCAGTTTATGGGTCTTTACATATATGCACCCTTATAAGCTCTCTCAAGATGAGAACATTTACAGCCCCTTTCCCACCTTCCAAATGCCACCTTGCCCCTCCCAGTCAATACCCACCTTTACTCTGAAGTAACTGTTTATGTTCATTGTCTTAGATTACATTTGCCTATTCTTGAAGTACATATGGATGAAACCATACTTATGAACTTTTTTGTTCGATGCACCATCTGTCAGCTTCCATCAGGTTGTGGGGTACAGTGGTTTGTTCTTTTGCATGGTTATGCAATTATTTTTAACCTGTTCTATATGTCTATCCAGTCTTAGAGCATAAACATGCATCTAGTTTGTCAAGCATCATGTCGAATATCACCTTTTTAAAACATCCCCTGGTAGCAATAAGACCTCAGAGAGAAATAACTTCACCACCCCCGTATCACTTGTATCTAATCTGCAGGACCCCATCCACACTTCAGCTTTTAGGAGTCATGTGCAGATCTCATGAACCACTTCACCTGCTCCTGTGGGAAGGAATATTAGGCCTTATTTATCTTTGTAAATATCGACCCTAGCACCATACTGAGTGTGCAGCCACCAGAGCTTAGTGGTATCTATTGCTTTATCTCCATGATAACCATTTCCCTCTAAGATACATTGCTATTGCTTATTAATTGAAACTCACATGTGCAAAGCATACTCTTTTCCTTTGTGTATTATAAGACTTGCTAACAGGAGGTGGCTTGGAAATTTTCCACATGTTCCCTTTCTAACACTGATCAGAAACAAATGCTGGGAGGCAAGGCTTGTTTGGGGTAGTCAGGATTTTAAACTCTTGATTCTGTGGCATTTTAAACCCCAAAGTAGAGTAAAAACATATAATAAGAGTCTAGGGGGGCACCTCGGTAGCTCAGTTGGTTAAGCATCCAACTTTGACTCAGGTCATGTGTTCAAGCCCCACATTAGGCTCTGTGCTGACAGCGCAGAGCCTGGAGCCTGCTTTGGATTCTTGTCTCCCTCTCTCTCTGCCCCTCCTCTGCTCATGCTCTGTCTCTCTCTGTAACCAAAATAAATAAAACATTAAAAATTTTAAAAAAAGAGTCTGAGTCCATGTTTGAGGTTGGATTGCTGATAGCTTTCAAACCCTATTCTTCCCCTTTATGACTTGCCCCATATCTAGGCAAGTCCATAAAGAACTTCAAGACCTAGCAGGGAAGTTCATTCCACTCAAACCCCAGTCTTTAAAGGAAACCCTTACCCCAACCCTATCCCTTAAGCACCAAAAAACAAAAAACAAAAAACAAAAATCCCCAAACCACCTAATTCTCTCTCCTTCCTCTTGCTTCATTCTAAACCACTTGGCTTTTTATAAATGATTAATAAACTTTATTTCATATCTGCTGGTTCCTATATGTCATTTGTCCAAACCTCCACAAATTTCTGGGAGAGCCTGCCTTGTGTCCAGCAGGGGATGCTTGGTGCTCAAATAAGACAGAAGACATAACAAGCTCCATTCTTCAGAGTAAGAATAAAAACCTCACCTGAGGTGGACATCAGTTATTTTTGCATACTACATATTCAGTACCCATTTTCTGGAAATGTTATTTTTATTATCCTTGGGAATCATTTCTCCTTATTCTCCATCCATAAGTTTGGGGTGGAGCTGAGCCTCCTCCAATCTCTAGGGCTCCAGGGTTGTTTTGACCTTACCCTGGCCAATCATTGTACTGTGTCTCCAGGTCAGACTGATTGGTGTGAAGATGGTCTCATGACCTGAACTGATCTAGGAAAATTCAGTCCTATGACTTGCTTGGATTTTGGAGAAGGAAGAGCTCTCTCTGCATTGCATTTGCTAACTGAAAGGCTAATCCAAGGCCAGAGTTGCCAGGGCCAGAATCCTGAGGATCTCTCCCTGGAGTGACACCAATGCAGGTGCAAACAAAGTATAGAAATGGGGGTAGAGAGACTCCTAATCCTCGCAATACTGTGTAATCCCTGTTTCTAGCGAAACTCAGATTCAGACCTATTCAAGATTTTGTACTTATGTGAACTAACAAATTTCCATTTCAATTTAAGCCACTGTTAGTTGGATTTCTTCATTTGTGCCTGAGAACAGTTCTGAAGGATACTATCATCCGGGTTTCTATTATCTGAGATTTTTGTTTCTCTGTACACACTGAGGCCAAATATGCAATGGAAATCATACAAACTTGGTCTTCCCATAAACATTGAAACCTTTTTTCTAAAGGTAAAAACAGCAGCTGTGTGAGACATGGCATGACGAATCTTGACTTGAATTGCCACTCTACCAAGACCAGAAAACCCCTAAATAAATAGTACTAGGTCAACAATTTGCTAGAAGTATCAGCTGAATCAGAATGCTAAAATTCCAGCTCATTGGAACATCACTTATCCTGTGCACCAGGAGTCTTATGTCAGCAGAAACTTGTGCTGTATTGGAGGAAGCAAAAGCAAACTACAGAATGAGCATGATTCCCCAGTTTCTACTCAGTGAAATTTAAGTCTTTGTTAGTTTCCATTCCATTGATGGAATCAGTAAAGTAAGCTAAGCTGGTACAAAAGTTCCATTCCATACTTCAGCTAAAATTAACTGAACATTGTGGCAGGCAGGATAATGCCCCCCAGCAATGTCCACAGGCTAGTCCCAAACCTATAAATATGTTTTATTTTGTGACAAGGGAGAATAAAGTTTGAAAATGGACCTGAGGTTGCTAACTAGTTGACCCTGAGATAGGAAGACTATGCTCGGTTATCCAGATGGACCAATGTGATCACAAAGGTCCTGATAACTGGAGAGGGAGGTAGGAGAGGAGGTCGGAGTATCACAGTGTGATATGAACTCCACCCATTGTCGCTGGCTTTGAAGATGGTGTAAAAGGGCCACGAGCCAAGGAATACAGGTGGCTTCTGAAAGTTGGAAATGACAAGAAAATAGATTCTCCCACAGAGGTCCTGTGTTGGTTTTCTTAGGCTGCCATAATAAAATTCCATAGACTGGGTGGCATAAACAATAGTAATTTATTTGATCACAGTTCTGGAGACTGGAAATGCAAGATCAAGTTGTTAGTAAATTTGGTTTTTCCGAGGCCTCTCTCATTGGCTTGCAGATGGTGCCTTCTTCCTGTGCCCTCACATGGCCTTTGTTTACTCATCTCTGGCATCACTCTATATGTCCAAATTTCCCCATTTTAGAAGGACACCAACCTCACTGGATTAGGACCTACTCTAGCAGCCTCATTTAAACATAATCACATCTTTAAACACCTTATTTCCAAATACAGTTACATTCTGAGGTCCCAGAATGTAACATAGGTCAACATGTGAATTTTGGGGAATACAACTTAGATGACAGGTTTCAAAAGGGAACATAGCCCTTCTGATCCCTTGATTCAAGCCCACTGAGACCCATGTCAGACTTCTAGTGTAGAAAACCATGAGATAATGAATGTGTGTTGTTTGAAGCCTCCAACATTGTGGTCACTTGTGAAAACAGCCCCAGGAAACCAATATATGCATTTACTGTGTGCCTGGCACTGAGCTAGGTAAGTGCTTTGTCTTTTTTAAGTTGCATCTTCTTGTCAGTCTTATGCGAAGATGTCATTGTGATCTCC
>NC_043711.1:26683806-26693849 GCF_006229205.1 Suricata suricatta | reverse complement strand
AAAATAAATATATAAACTAAAAATAAAAGAAAATGAAGAAAAAGTCCAGAGAGATGAAGTGGCCTCCCAAGACCAAGAGCAAGCTCTCTGGAGTGAAAGTGGAGTCTAGGCTACCTGGCTATCAGCTCAGCACGTGAGCCACTCTTTCTTCTCTAATGATATGAACTGTCACCTCATGTCTCCATGGCATCTCACTGAATTATATTATGGAGGAAGAAGCTGAGATCCACAGTCACAAGATGGCAAAGCCCAGTCTCAACCCTCCTGCTTAATCATACCTCTTATAGAAATATCTCACTATGAGAACACAAACCGCATTTTTAAACCTATCTTATACTCTTTGGTAAGCCACTTTAAAACAGGAAGAGTCTTTGACATTTTTATCTGAATCTAAAACTTGAGTCCAGAGTATAGACAAATAAGACTGTGTTATGACTTCATTCCTATTATTTTATCTAGAAAAGTAAACAGTAGCAGAGAGACTTCTGAGCAAAAGACTACACATCTGCCACATCAGGCTAAGACTTGGGTGCATCACAAAGGTTCACACACTTCATGGCTTCTCTGAAACATTCCAGGAGATAGCTTTTACTTCCCTCCTAAAAAACATCTTTCATTTTCATTTGTGGGAAGGGCTGGCCACTTGGCTGGTAAAGCTGGAAACAGGTAACTTCCTTACACAACTGAGTGTTGAAAGACCATGAATACTCTTAGCTAGTAACAGAGCTTGATTAATTGGATTCCCAACAATTATTGTAATCCTAACATGTTCAAGAGAAGAATTGCTGTCATTTGCACTGCCGTGCCTGGAGGAAATAGCCATGTTTTTAAGTTGGAGAGCCTCAGAGTCCCACGCGATTCATCACTGAGTTTCAGCACCACTGTCCCTCTTTATGACCTGGAGGAATCTCTGGAGGGGAATTTGCAGGGGATGATAGTGAGCTGGCAGTGAATATTTCTGTGTCGTATGTTAGTTGCTCAAATATTGAGAGTGAATATCCCTGAAAGGTCAGCTGTCTTACCTATACAGAGTGAAGTGCTCATGAGACTTGTTTTTGCCAAAATTTAAAGGATGTTATTTTGTGACTTTAAACATCAGTGTAAGGCATAGTAAAAACTGTCATGTTTGATTTACTTTATGTTAACATCCTGGAGCTTCCATTGCCCACTTAAAGTGACTAAACTAGCAAATCAGAATATCCATAATGTTGCTTAAAATGAAATTTCATTACCACTAAATGAGACTACACTCTCTCTCAGCAAGTTGATGGAATTTTGCATTTGCTTAAAATCTTAACTGGGATTTTAGTTGCAGTGGATTGAAGAACACAGAAGGCACCAAACTGAGGTGATTATTTGTAATAAAATAGTAGTCAAATACAGAGGGCAAACTAATTTTAAATATAAGAAGATAATGTGCTTTACTGTGTTTGGAGCATGGATGTGCTAATTTGTTTTTTTAAGGAGTTTTATTTTTTCTCCTTCCTCTCTAAAATATTCTTGATTGTGTTATATTTCCCTACTGGGGCAAAGGGGAGGGGAGGGGAGATCAGGAAAGAGAGCCAAGGGTAATTAAACATTCCATTTAAAATGTTGCTGTCACAAGCATCTTACTTAAGGAGTCCTGTTATCACATTCACATCCCGCAGGCTCAATTCTACTGTCGATACACTTATATCACTCACAGGAAACTACAGAAGACAGCTCGCTCTAATTTATTGTGTGGTTTAACACTATCAAGGGATTCTTTACCTGGTCCAAATCTCTTTGGTTAAACAAAGGAGTGGTTAAACAAAGGAGTGTGTGCGCGTGTGCACACACTCCTAAAACTTTTCTACATCAGTGCCAAAGCATTCATTTGTGAAAGTTCCCTTTTGGTTTAATTATACTTTTCATTAGACCAGAGACTACAAAGACACATATATGACATTGCCTGTCATAGTTGTGTTGTGGTTGGTCAAATAATAGAATATTCAATCATCTCCATTCTTAGAAAATGACATGATCAAAGGTATTGTAGAGACAATCGGATTCATTTTCAGGAAGTGGCTCAACAATTGCAGTGATTGTCCTTTGTTAACTGCTTCTGATAAGTGCGTAATGAACCTAAGTGTTACCTTAACAACAGGGAAATTAAAATCATTTCTCTTAGTTGAGTCTTCTCTCCGGGAAGGAATGGGACCTGCAGAAGACTAGTTTGAGGTTCCAATTGCTTTCTTAGATTGATCAAAATACACAAAAGTCCAAGCTTGGAAAGTGCTCATTTCTTAATTAAAGAAATCCACTAACTTATACATTATACATCTGCCACCTTGCTATGGGTGTTAACATTACAGTTGATTTTAAAGGTTAGGGCACTTTTGTTCAGCGACAAAGATGAAGAAATGGGCAATTTATTATTCAAATTTTCTTTCTGCCTCTATAGCTGGGATTGATGTGGGAAACAAAGGCACAAGGACATGGTAGATAAAATTAAATTTCTTGATAACCTGCAGTCCATTGACAAATACTTGAAGCAGGCAGAGTAAAGTGTTTCTCCAGGAACTCCCTACTGTCCTAATGTTAATGCTTTGTTAGAAAAACAACCTTAGCTTGACAATACCTAGGCCACCAGTATCTATGAGTCTTCTTTAGCATATGAAAGTCCCTTTTGGAAACTTCCCCTTGCCATTACCTTCCCCCAATTCCCAAGTGTCTAATCAGCACTCCTCACAATCCTGGGGCACCTCTTTCTGCCCATGGTCTGGTCTCTAGCTTTAATAAAATCGACTTTTTGCACCAAAGAAGCATCAGGAATTCTTTCTTGGCCATCTGGCTCTGCACCCCACTGTAGCAGTGAGTCACGCACACAGAGTCAGGACACCGAGGCTTTTCTTTCCTGGAAGCAGCTTCTTTCATGTCCTGATGGGCTCAGGGGGCTAAGATCCAAAAGGCTGAGCCCCAAGGGCAGCAGAGGGCTGCCTTTTGTATAATTTTTGCTCCTTTATCTCCCATATATGGTAGCATACAGTCTGATTGGGCTGTCTGGTTACAGAATCATGAGGAATGTCGCGCATGCACATACAGCCAGGCTGTCTTGTCTTGAGGTTTTCACCACATTCCTTAGGGAAGGGCTCCACCATACCACCACCCTCCAAAACACTCAGGGAAGAACCAACTTTTCCCTAATTTCCTGCAAACTTGGCAATTCCTGGTGAATGAAAGAGGTTCCCTCAGATCTCCTCCTCTGGGGAAGAAACTCAGGTTCTGCCTCACCAGTCCACAGACAGAAAAGCCAAGGCATTAGGTATCTCAATATTTTGTATCACCTCTTTTTCTCCTGTTTCTTAAAAAAGAAATCAAGACAACTGCCTCTATTTTTTAACAAATCCTAAGAATATTCCTTAGGGACTTAACTCCCAACTTTCCTCTTCAATTTTTAGGACTTTAGAAAGGAGGTAAGACTTTACTCATCTCTTATCTTTCCTGATTTCATGTCTGTCAAGGAACAGCTTCTGTCTATTCAGTGAATAAACAAACACAGGAATGGAAGGTATGTGATCTCCTAGGCTCTTTATCTCCAATTAATCTTTTCTTTTGTTCCTCCCCTCTCCTGCTTTGCAGTATTGCTTGAATTCCTAACAGTTTCTTGAAATTTGATCTTTAGGTATATGACATTTACCTAGATTGCTGTTTCATCCCTCTGTTGTTTCCTGTGGTCAGTCGTTTAATGAAACACAACTTTGCTCACTGTTGTTCTTGAATATTGATCAAGTTCTCTCTTCGCAGACACATCACATTCATAGTTGGCAAAGAATTTTCAAGAGGACTCATTCTCTCCTCCTTCCTGCAACATAGCACAAGAAATGGCCATTCTCATTTCACATCCCAGGAAACCGTTTCAGAAGAGAGGCAGGCCTCTGGGCTGGAAATACGGGATTCCTTGCCCTCATCCCACCCTGCCCTATAGATTCTGTTTTATAAAAAAGGTTTTTACACAATAGCTGAAGAGTGGGAGGACAGAAAGAAATTGACAGCAGGGGTGCCTGGGTGGCTCAGTCAGTGAAGCATCTGACTCTAATTTCAGCTCAGGTTGTGATCTCACAGTTCATGACATCCAGCCCCAAGTCAGGCTCTGCACAAACAGCATGGAACCTGCTTGGGATTCTCTCTCTCTCTGCCCCTCCCCCTCTCAAAGAAGGAAGGAGGGAAGAAGGGAGGGAAGGAAGGAGAAAAGGAAGGAAGAAACTGGTAACAGATTTCAGTCCTGCAGAGCTTGAGGGAGTGATGTGAAATGTGTGGAAATTTTGATCCCCATTTTGAACTCTGCTCTGGACAGAAGATTCAGAAAGGCCAGCTCAGCCTCCATGGAGCATTCTTACCTTATTCTCTAGGGGATGGCAGCAGGGAAAAGCATTCTGATTCTTAAACCAGTTGACCCGGTCTGGAGAATATGTACCGAATGGCATTGAAGAATCGTAGAGTAAGGGCTGGTTGCTGTCCCTCAAGTGGGAACCCTTGCCTTTTCTGACCAGACTCTTCACGGCCTCTCTGGGAATAGTACTTAGATTTCCTGTGGGGAATTTCTCCACTGTCCACTGGGCCTGGGAACCCATGAGTCAATCAGTCTATCTCCAGGGAACTTAGATCATAAGTGGCATGGTACAGATATATCCCTATGGCTACCCTTCTCCTACTCAACTTCCTGCCTGTTCCAGTCTGTCCTTTCTGAGGTCTGCCTGTCCTTTTTTCTCAGTTCTGTCAGCCATCCTTCTCTTCTTCCAGGCAATGCTAATCTTTTGCACAGTTCAGCCAGACGTGGACTCCTTTGCTTATAACCCAATTCAAACACCTAACTAATATAGAAGAGATACAAAGGAAGAGATTCCCTATGAGTTTGATGGGTCTGATACCTGTCACCCGGAGGATGGACTTGTCTGAGGTCTGTATGCATTCTTTGTCAGCTCCTGCTTCTACTGTCACCTGGACTGCTGGGAGAAAGTCCTTGTCATTTCCCATTATGATAGTCTGGGAACAAGGCACTGCTGTCAGAGACTGAACCAGAAAATGGACAAGGGCAAAGCCTTTCATATTGTCAGTTCAGTCTGAGAAGACAGCACATCCTGATAGGCCAGCAAGAAATGCAAGGGCCTTTGGGTCTGGTTTGTGTTTGTGCTCCAGTAGAACTAAAAGACAATGGCAGGAGGTAACACCATTTTGTGTCAAGCATGCAGACACTGAAGTATGAAAGGAATTCCTGAAGTCACAGGATGAAGGGAAAGATATTTTCAATTCTGGAAAACAGGTGACAAGTGATAGTCCTTGTCAGTCCTTGGGTGAAGGAGGCATTTTCCATTTGAGATTCATGGTGCCCACTCTGTTCAACTCTCTCCCAAACTCTGTGAAACATCTTTCAAGGCTGAGAGAGGCCACAACTTAGGGAAAGAAAGGGGGTCTTGAAGTGGAGCCGTATCATAGACAGAATGGATGTCAGAGTATTGGGTTTCCTGGCCCGCAGGGATTTAGGTAAAGAGAAAGGAATCAGACCTTTAATTGGGTTGCTTTATCTTCTTTCAACTCACTCTACCCTCCCAGAAAATCACACTGGATGAACAACAATAGCAACGACTCCCATTAGTTAGACACTTAATATATTCTAGAAACTATACTCCATGCTTTATATTCATGGCTTATTTAATTTTCATACTAACCCATGGAGTTAGTATAGGGCTTCAGCTGGGCCTCAGATTGGCACAGAGAGATGCCCTACCTCAACACCCATAGTAAGTCAGGCCATGGACCTTTTTTTAATAAGAAAGAGAGAGATGGGGGGTGGGGCAGGCAGAGGGAGAGAGTGAGAGAATCCCAAGCAGGCTCCACTCTCAGCATGCTGCCAGACACAAGGCTCCATCTCACAGTCCCGAGATCATGACCTGAGCCAAACTTAAGAGTAGGACACTTAACTGACTGAATGATCTGAAGCCCCCAGGCCATAGCCCTTTAACTTTTATGCTTATGTCACCATTTAAGGAAGCATATAACCATCTCTGTGCTTCAGTTTGCAGGAATGTGTGTAAACAATGGACTCTGCTGGTTCTTTTTTTTAATTTTTTTTTTTTTTGAGACACAGAGAAAGAGAGCACACACACACATGCACAGAGGAGGGGCAGAGAGAGAGAGAGAGAGAGAGAGAGAGAGAGAGAGAGAGACAGTCTGAAGCAGGCTCCAGGCTCCAAGCTGTCAGCACAGAGCCTGATGTGGGGCTCAAACCCACGAACTGTGAGATCTGACCTGAGCTGAAGTCTGACGCTTAACCCACTGAGCCACCCAGACGCCCCTGGACTCTGCTGGTTCTTGAAACAAACTCAGCCTCAGAGAAGTCTCCCCCTCTTCCTGAATGGTATCTTTCCCTCCAGCTTTGTTCAAACTGCCAAGAAGCTCGTTTTCCCATCACAGCTGCATGCTGTTATTCACATCTCCACATGATAGAGCTAGGAAATAGAAGAAAGATATAGGATGTTGAAGATCCTCCAAGATACTTCCTGGAGTTCTCTGGAGAATGATCCCATCCGAGAGGTGCCCAAGTGTTCGGAGCTTGAAAGCTTATCTGTACTTGCTGCTGGGACAGAAACTGGCCTCAACGGTCCTCTAAGGTGCGCTACTATAGGACTGAGGTCCCCTCTTGGCATGTGCCTACACCTGTGATTGAACATGCCAGCTCTTCTAGGCAAGACAAAAGGGCAATTATGGGGAGACATGTCATTAAGATGCCTGGGAGCCACATACCCTGGTTTTAGAATAGATTCTTTTTTTTTAATTTTTTAATGTTTTATTTATTTTTGAGGCAGAGAGAGACAGAGCATGAGCAGGGGAGGGGCAGAGAGAGAGGGAGACACAGAATGTGAAGCAGGCTCCAGGCTCTGAGCTATCAGCACACAGCTCCATGTGGGGCTCGAACCCACGAATGTGAGATCATGACCTGAGCCGAAATCTGAGGCTTAGCTGACTGAGCCACCCAGGCACTCCTAGAATATATTTTTGAAGACTCTCCCCCCGCACTCCCCACCCCCCAAATTCCTAGCCCTTTGGGGCTAGGACAAAAGTAATAGAGCTGTTCTTCAACTCCTGACACCCTGTTGGTTCCTAAGGGCAATGTCTGTACCTCACCACTCTTTTCCTGTTCTGCTCCTTAGGCCAGGGAATCCACCTCCTACAACTGTCCCTCCTCCATTGGGGTTTCCAAAGACAGCCCTATCCAGGTCACTCTCGCATCCTAGCTGCAGATCCAGGATGGAGCTCAGATGCTTCAAAAATTTCTGTGCTACAACCTGCCCCCAAGGCAGTTCCAGCAGCTAACATTCCTATGAAACAGCTTGCGGGGTGATTTTATGGATGTGACCTAATTTGATGTTCAGTATCTTTTCTCTAAAATAAACCCTTACACCATTACCTTTATTTTCTGGCAGGAAAGAAACAATAGAAACAATCTGGTTCAGTGTTTTCTTTTCATTGTGGGTCCTCATGCTTCTGGGAGGTTATGCTCTAAAGTCAGAGAGAAAACTTGTAATGGGCAAAATACTACGAAAAATCCCTTAAATACCCAGGAAGTAGAAACTATTTGTTTTAGATCATTAACAATCTATAGCAAACCTTGTACAAACTAGTTTGAGGACCACCAAGCTAGAGCAAATACAGAGAAAAAAAATCAGTCTGTATGCAAATGTGGGTATTTTCAAATAATCCACCTTTCAGATAATTCTCCAGAGGTAGAGAAGGAATGAACAAAAATGCTGACATTCCTGTGTGCTGCCATTTCCTGTATTCTATTTTAATATTAATCCTCCATTATGAGAATACATGTTATGATCTGTTTGTTACAAGGAGTAATTTAAGTATTGGGTCTGTTTCCAATAATGGGGATCTAGGGTACATGCTGTTCTAAGACTGTTTAAAAATTAAATGTCTTTTTTTTAATCCTTTAAAAATTTTTATATGTTTTTTATTTATTTTTGAGAGACTGAAACAGTGTGAGTGGGGGAGGGTCAGAGAGAGAGAGGGAGATACAGAATCAGAAGCAGGCTCCAGGCTCTGAGCTAGCTGTCAGCACAGAGCCCAATGCGGGGCTCGAACCCACGAACCGTGAGATCATGACCTGAGCTGAAGCTGGACGCTTAACCGACTGAGCCACCCAAGCGCCCTCAAAATTAAATGTCTTTAACTGTGAGACCAGGCTCAGAGGGGAAGGGGCCTCCAGAAGACTATAAAGACTATATAGTGGTCTGCCTTGCTAAAGCATGTCTATTCCATAACTGTGAATCACTAAGTTGACATGTTTCAAACTTTAATTGAATTGGTTGGTATACAACTGACTGGAAGCATCAATGATCATATTTATTCCACAGGGATTCTTTGCTCCCTGAATACATTCCTGACACATTTTTCTTGTGTTAGAAAGTCAGTGAAACATTTCCATATCTTCCTTGTGTTGAGGCTTGTTTGTCTTATGTGACACACAAGCAAACATCCATTTAGGATGAGGGAAGAGATTCTTAAATCAGATGTTAAGGCTCATTTGAACAGTCACAATTGTGATAACTGGACCCTTGTGCTGTGCCAGGCACTTTGCCAAATGCTTTATGTGCATTATCATGTTTATTCCTTAATAATGAAATCAGAATTCTTTTCATCTCCTGGTAGAGTTGTAGAAATAGATGCTTAGAGAGGTCAACTAACTTGTTCAAGGTCACATAGCTAGAAAACAGCAGAACCTGGATTCAAATCCAGGTCTGTCTTGTTCCAACTCTGCACTGCTGAAAATGCTGAGGACAGGAGATACTCGCTGTCTAGTCGGCAGTCTTGGTGTACTTAGCCACAAGTATCAGCGGGAGAGTCCTTGGGGTCGGGCGTGGTGAATGCCCTGGTCATCTCAGCTTACTCAATGCGCACGCTGGGGGCGCCTGGGGCGGGGGACAAAACGGGGTTGAGTGTTGCTGCCTTCACAAGCGCACACAGTGAACACAGCCTATGAGCTTGGCCATGGCCACATCCCCACATCCCCCATTTCTGGGGCCCTATCTCCTTTGTCTCAGGCCTGTGTTGCTAAGCCACAGTCCATTTAGAATTGCTTATTTAATCTATAGTAATCCAATGTGTCAGATAGAATCCAGAGAAGTGACAGTGTACCGCCACACACTGAGTATATTTCTCGCCAGCTCAAATTATTTATGGTCTAACAGTTAACCAGTCACTCAACTTGAGGATTTTGGTGCCATAGGGCTGTTTTATTACCCTCAGCATAAAGATGCCTTGTACATAAACAACATTTACTATGACCGTCTGCTAGCTGGCTTGTTAAAACCATGTTGTGTCAGGATAGGATTGTTATAACTGAAGCTGAAAGCCCCTTGCTGTTTGCCTCTGCGTGAGCACACCTGGCTCGCAGGAAGTACTCACATATTTTGGTTAACACATTTGCCAAGCCATGATCTATAAAGTGCCTACTAAGTTCCAGGTTCTTTGCCAAGCACTAGGAAACCAAAGAAGAAAAAAGAGTCCCTATCATTGTGAGGCTTACATTCTAATTTAAGGAGCCAATAAGTAAATGGATAGATGCCAGTACTTTGAAGAAAAATAAGGCAGAATGAAGGAGCATGAGAATAATGGGTGGTAGTGTTATGGTCTAGGAGAGCTTCTCTCATTGGATAACATGTGAGCAGATAACTGAGTGAAGTGAATGACTGGGGAGAAGAGTATTCCAGGAAAAACCAACAATAAGAGCAAAGGCCCTGAGGCAGGAGCATGCCCAATATGTTTAGGGACAAGCAAGGAGACCAGTATGGCTGAATAGGACAAATCAGAAGGGAGAAAGGGTGAGAGGTAAAGTGAAAGAGTTAGCAGAAAGATTGGGTGGTATGAGACCTGATTTATAGGACCTTGTAGCCATAGTAAGGTCTTTGGATCCTCAAGAGAAGTTAAGAGAAGAGAAGAGAAAAGAACAGAAGAGAGGAGAGGAAAGGAGAAGAGAGGAGAAGAGAAGAGAGGAGAAGAGAGAGGAGAGGAGAGGA
>NC_043711.1:26629636-26683706 GCF_006229205.1 Suricata suricatta | reverse complement strand
AAGAGAAGAGAAGAGAAGAGAAGAGAAGAGAAGAGAAGAGAAGAGAAGGGAAGAAAGGGAAGAGAAGAGAAGAGAAGAGAAGAGAAGAGAAGAGAAGAGAAGAGAAGAGAAGAGAAGAGAAGAGAAGAGAAGAGAAGACGGAAAGGGGTGGGAAGAGAAGGGTGGAGAGGATGGAGGGGGCAGGGGAGGGGGAGAGAAGAGAGGGGAATGGACTGGGGGAGAGAAAGGAGGAGAGAAGGGAAGAGAGAAGGGAGGAAAGAGCTGGGGGAGAGAAAAGGGGGAGAGAAGAGGGGGAAAGAAGATGGGGAGAGAAGGGAAGAAGTAAAGGGAAGAGAAGTGAATGAATCAATGACTCAATAAATGAGAGAATTATTGAATGAAGGAAGGGTGCCAAGTGTTAGGACAGATAGAAGCCATTTTCTATTTCTGTCTCCAGAACTCATCAGAGCAGCCACCATTTACTGAAAGTCTACAATGTACCAAGCTCTCCTGTAGGTATTTGACAGACATGATATAACTTAATTTTCCTGACTCTTCCAGGGAGGGGCACATGACCCCCTTCTACAGATGAGGGAATGGAAGTGCAGAGTGGTTAAGCAACCTGCCCAAGAGTAGAGTGGTAAATGGTACAGCCAGGGCACAAAACTGAATCTCTCTAAATGCAAGGCCTGTGCTCTAAAACCACTTCAGTTACTGGGATCCTTAAGCAGGACAATCTGACTCAACATGGGAAAACATTTTCAAGATAATAGGGCTATCTGAATACGGACTAGGCCATTTGCAGAAGAGAGGAGCTCCCCAGGATGAAATGCATCCTGGCAGATATTGGATATGGGAGGAGGAGGTCATATTGGATATGGAAGCATCAGAGCAGGTATAGGGTGGGGTGATCTCTGTGCTCAGTGATATCTGAAAATCTCTCAGAGCCTTGAATGTCTCCCGGCAGTTTCTTCTGGTTTGCTGTTTGTCTATACTTGTTTTAGCATGGTTATGGTATCTTTTGCAATACAAATGCTTTTAATTCATATGTACAAATCGGTTCCTTTTTTGCTTGATGGCTTTGAGTCCTCTACCTTACTTTATTCTTTTTAATTCTTTTTATGTTGTTATTTTTGAAAGAGAGACAGAGTGCAAGCAGAGGAGGGACAGAAAGAGAGGGAGACACAGCATTTGAAGTAGGCTCCAGGCTCCTAGCTGTCAGCACAGAGCCGGACGTGGGGCTTGAGATCATGACCCGAGCTGAAATCAGACACTTAGCCAACTAAACCACCCGGGCACCCCATGGTCTCTACCTTACTTTAAAAAAAGTACACCCTAGCCCCAAATTGTACAAATACTATCCTACATTTTTTCTAACACCCTTAAACATTTTAAAATTGAGATACAACTCATAAAATTAACCATTATTAGATGTGATGCCACTTTGGTGGCATTTAGAAGATTCACATTATTCTATAACCACTGCTTCTATCTAGTTCTAAAACACTTTCATCACCCCAAAGGAAAGTCCATATACATTAGCAGCTACCTTCTATTCCCTCCTTCAGCCCATAGCAACCAGTAGTTTGCTTTCTGTCTCTATGGATTTGCCTGTTCTGGATATTTCATGCAAATGGAATCATACAATATGTGTAACCTTTGGTGTCTGGATTCTTCTTTTAATATAATATTTTCAAAGTTCATCTAAGTTGTAGCACATCTCAATGCTGCATCCCCTTTTATGGCTGAACGTTTTGTTGTGTTAATATTCTTAAACTTTTATTTGACTTGTCTTACAGTTGTAATCTATTTTGTATATGGTGTGAGGTAGGGGTCTAACTTTGTGAAATCATAGACGGTTAAGCATTATTTTTATTGTACACACTAATACCCAGGAGGAAATGAAAATAGATTAAAAGTATTCAAATACATTAATATTTCATCACTCACATTAACCTGAGACCAAGTACTTTCAGCACATCTTGTAGTGACACCTGCCAGAGATGAAGCAAGTGATCTTACTCAACACAAATTACAAGTCTTTACCTTGGCAGTCCAGGCAACTACACCAATTTATGGGTCTCCTAATGGTCCTCTCCTCTACCTTCAGCATTAGTAAGTTTGTAGAGTGACATTTATCCAATCAATGTATCAGCATTATATGGATCCTTTTAAAGACACTTAAAAGATACAGCATTCTATCTGAAACCCACGTGAGCTGGGAGTTCAGAAATAGCATTGGTATTCTAGTTAATTTATTTTCTAAATGTTCATTCCGGAGTGGTGGAAACTTTTGACCTTGATGCTGATTATGATTAGCATAGCAATCACTCTTCTATAATTAAAAGGCAGACAAGAATTTTCTTTGGCTTGTTTATTAATTCCCTTATGAATCTTTTTTTTCAGCAATGAGGGAAAAGTGTTTTGTGTTAGTTGTGAGGCATGTGGGAGTGGGTGCCCCAAAGATAGAGGCCATGAACCCGCCTTAAAAAATAACCACTGCCTCTTGGGTGACCCTGAAGCAGTCTGTGCCCCCCTCATTTACCTCCCCCCTCCATTGGCCTAGCAACAATATGTAGCCACACAGCCTTTATTTACCATAAGAGTTACATTTATTTTAGCTACCAATCTTTCAACAGCACAAAGTGGAAGGCCAAGACCCTTTTGCAAAAACCATTGCAGTATGGGGAAAGCCTTTCCAATTTTCACCTTGTGTGAGTCTGACTCTAGAGGCCCAGGACCCCCGCTCAGTTCTACACCTCTGCTTCTCCACTTCACACTCAAGTTACAGCTGGGAAAGATATCTTCAGTCTCAATTTTAATAATTTCTATTATTTATGGATCACCTGATATATGTAGACACAGTTCAAAGTGCTTTTTATGCTTCTTGTCATGTAATCTTCTCAATAACGTAAAGTGGGAATGATTATCATTCCCATTTTTTCAGATGAGTAAACTGACCTAAATAACTTGTCTTACGTCATTCAGCTAGTAAGTATGAAAAGTGAGATCTCTGCCTAACTACAAGGCCCCTAGTCTAGACCAACACTTCTGTCTTCCCAAAGGCTTCACCTGGACACTTGACTCTTCTAGAACTAAAGCTTCCTCTAAGGACTTGTCCTTATAATCATGATCCAGTGGCAACAATGAGAGTTGTAGTGAACACATGTGGCACGCTGTCTTCTGCACTCTTCATATATGTAGTCCACCAATAACCCTAAAGAGGTGGATTCAATTATGATTCCCATGTTACATATGAGCAACTGAGGCACAGAGGAGTCTCACAGCACAGAGAAAAGCCTGGGGCTGTCTGTGAGCTTTACTATTGCAGTTGAGACACAGAGAGGCATCTGGGAACCTCTGATGCTGCTGTGCAGCCCAGCAGGGACTCAGTGGTCCAATTACTGAACTGGGTTTGTAGTTCATCCTAAGGCAGAATGTGGGAATTCCTCTTTCCTGACATTCTCCCAGGCTGATTCTCTGCAATACTTCTGTTAAGATCTTCTTTAAAGCTCTCTCCCCCCAGGATAATTTTCTTTAATGTTCTCAATGCTGGGATCCTATTTCCCCTCAATTCTCAGTGTTCTACTGGACCTCTCAGTCCCACCTTGCTCCTGCCATATCCTGCCAGCTCCCTGATGCCTAATGTGGAATCTTCAGCTCTAACCTGAACAAACTCCCTGTGGCTTATTGTCCAAAACTCTCCACAGAGTATAAGGCAGCTCTCCCCATTAGGAGATGGACAGGAGACAAAGAGAATGAGAGGGAATCTCACAGCTGGAGACAGAACAACTGAGGCACAGACTGGGGAGCTCCTTTGTGTGGCAAACGATCTCATAATTTCCTATTAACCTGGCTACCTGCACTAGGGCAAATGTGTGAACTTTGATGTCAGAAATAACTGTAGAGTTTGACATGTTGAATTTTAGGATAATCCTTCTGATACAGTTCCAAGATGATCTCAAATAGGAACTAAATAAAATTTGCCTTGTGTCTTGCATTAGAATGGCTACATAGCTAATAGTAATGACCATAATGATAAAATTAACAAAAAAATATTTATGGAAAACTTTTATGTAGGGGACTATTTTACGAGCCTTAAATGTATCAACTCTCTAATTCTTGGGCAGGAAGTATGACTATTATATCCACCTACAGGCAAGGAAGGACTTAGGTGCCTAGGTCACCCAGCTGTAAGATTCAGAGTCAGGATTCAATCCCTGCCAGCTAGCTACACAAACCATATCCTTATGTTGTATCCTTCCAATCAAGGGCTTCCAGAGACACAGTACATTGACATGATAAGAAGATGTGTTTTAAGTCAAAATTGCTAACATCCATTTCTTTGTGTCCTACTGGCCAGAGGTTTCTACTTATATCATCTCATTTAGTCCTTACAACCATGCTCTGAGAAAAATACTCTTAGCCATTCCACTTTAAGGTGTTGAAACTGAAGATTAGAACAGCTAAGATAATTTTTAAGGTCAAATAGTGGGTGAGTAGCAGGGTTAGCACTTGAATTCAAGCCCTGCTTGACTCCAAATCTAGTTTTTTAAGAATAGTTTGTGTTTTTTCACCGTATGATGAAGAAAGAAGAGGAGATGGTTAATTTTTTAATTAAGAAATTGAGTATCTTGTTAAGAATCTAGATTAATGACTAACTCGCTACTTTGTGAATTCTAATGTAACTTCATACCAATGTAATGAATAACTACAGCATTGACCTTGAGGGCCTATACAGCTTTTCATTCTTATTGAATAATTTTATTATTTGAAAATCTAGAAAGCTTATAGTTATTCAGTTTTGCCATTCATGGAAAATCTTTCTCTCTTTCTCATCCTTTCAACCTACTTTTTGGTCCTTGGATCACTTTTCCTTCTCTCTCTCAGCATTTAAACAATTCTAGCTTTAGTCATTTTGTCCATCCCAGATCTCTCTCCCAAGCCCCAGAACTCATTTCTACTTGTCCCTGCACACTAATGGTGTCTTACACTAGAGATCTATCATATCTGAAACCTGAAAAATCAGAATCTTCTCCTGACTTTCTAATTTCTGATTAGGACACACCCATCCCTGGTGATTCATGCCTAAAAATTCCAGGATCATTGTTGGTATTTTTTTTTCCTTCTGCAAAACTCAATCCATTCATTCTTTTATTCAACTATTTATTCACTAAGTGTGAGAGAGATAAAGCACAATCATATCTATCCATTCGTTCAAGTACTGCACGTCTGCTACTGGACTGTGAATATAAGGCCAGACCAGACAAGACTCAGCAATTATAGGGATTCTCCTATTAATGTGTAATAGAAGTTAGAAAATGAGATGTGCACAAAGTCAGGTGTGTGTGGGTTTTTACGAAGGCAGAGATTTCTCTCAGCTGAAGAGCAGCTGGAAACTATACATTATATCATGCGCCCTTTTTTTCCGTGCTCACAGGTCACATGCACATGGATAAGAAGCAAATTTCAGTATTGCGTTCTAAAATCAAGGCTACAAATCAATGGCTTACAAAGCCCTGCACCATCTAGACCCAAGCCCATCTCAGTTTTATATTCTACTCTATGTTTAATAAGAAACTTCCAAAAAGTTAATCAGATTCCTTTAACTGGGGAAGAGCTTCATCATCTAATTTAGGACTTTCAAATACTTGCTCTGGGAATTCTATGTGCAGGGAATGCTATGTAGGTTAGTAACAGTGGAAGCTGGAAGGCTAGTTAGAGGTTTACCAAGGTAGTCCAGGTAAAAGACTAATATTTTTTCTCCATAATCTAGACTAGAGGTTGGCAAACGATGGCCCGTGAATCAAATTTGGCCCATTGCCTTTTCTTATAAATAAAGGTTTCTTGAAATAACAACCATGTTCATTTATTTACTTTTAGTCTATGGTTGCCTTTGTGCTACAACAGCAGTGTTGAGTAGTTGCAACAGAGACCATAAGGTCTGCAAAGCCTAAGATATTTCCTATTTCAACTTTTACAGTTTGTTGACCCATACTCTAGACCAACCGCCTCCTTTCAAGTCTTAGAACATGCAAAGTGTTTTCCCACCTCAGGGTATAGTGCATGCTGTTGTGTCTGCCAGGAATATTCTTCCTTTGTTTTTTGTTTTGTTGTTGTTTTTTGTGTTTGTTTTTGCTCCATTTTTATTAGGCTTTAGGTCTCAGATTAAATGACAGAAGTCTAGAGAACTGAAAAGAAGCCCTTTTAATCTCTCCCTCTACCCTGTTTGAATGCTTTGTGATACTTTTGTAATTGTCCTCATCTTTCAGTTACATATGTATTTGTCTATTGTTTGTCTCATCCTTAGATGGCAAGTGCCATATGGGTGGGGACCACGTCAGTTTTATTTACGATTGCATGCTTAACACTAGCATTGTTTTTGCAAAGATCGGGTACCAATAAATGTTCTGTTTGAGAATGGATCATTAATGAAATGGCATGGTGAGCCATGTTCAATTGCATATTTAAAAATAAATATTGAAACTTGGAAAATTTTCCAACCAATAAAAAAGGCAAGTAAATGGTTAACCACTCCCTACAAACCAAGAAACAGATACCAGAAAAAATTAGCATAATATTTGAATAAGAAGTGCCCCCAAAAGAGGATGTCCAAATGGCCAATAAACATGTGAAGAATTATTTCAACTTCCTTACTCATTATGAAAATGCAAATGAAAACCACAATGCAAATTGCAAATTAAAAGCATGCACATTCACTCGCATAGCTAGAATTACAGAGGCAGAAAATACCAAATATCAGCAAGCATGTAGAAAAAACAAATCTATCTTACACTGCTCATGGGAATGTTGACTGGTATATCCACTTCGGAAGACTGTTTGGTAATATCTAGTAAAGCAGAACATATGCATTCTCTGTAACCTTACCCCCTTTCAAAAAATTACAGGTATGTGCTCACCCAAGGATCTATATGACATATTAATACTAGCACTTTTTGGATTCACTGTAGACTGCAAAATGCTCAAATTCTCACGAATAAAATGTATATATCGTGAAAAGTAAGTACACTCATGCGCACATGCACATAATGGAATACTGTGCAGCAATAAAAAATGCACCATCTGTCACTCTACACAACAAAATGGATAAACCTTACAAATGCAACATTGAAAGAAAGAACCATGAACAAAATGAGTTCATTTAGTTGGATAAAAGAAACAAATGAAGCATATGTGTGCTCTTAGAAGTAAGGTTGAGGTTATCCTTGGGGGATAGTAACTGGAAAGGGGCCACAACATGTGTTTCTGGAAAACTATTAATGTTCTCTCTTAATCTGGGTGTTGAATATACAAATGTGTTCAGTTGTGGACATTAATCAAAAGCATACTTAGAATATATGCACTTTTCTGTATATTATACCACAATAGAAAATTGAAGAGAAAATTTAAATGGTTGATCATTATTTTTCTTTGCAGTCACCTGTGTGTTTGGGGCATAAGAAAGATAAATGTGCTTACTGGAATATATACCATTGGAAGAAAGGGATCTTTACAAAATCTGTAAGCCTGCAGTTTATCACAGACAAAGACAGCTCTTCATTGATCTGCACAATCATATTAGAAATGGACAAGTACATTTTACATCAGGGACCATTAGTGGCTTGCAGAAACCATTAAGAGCAATATCCTTGAGCATGGAGTCAAATTAAAAAAAAGGACAGACGATCCCATGTACAAGTTTTTAAAATATTTTCTAACAGTTCCCTTCCATACAAGAGCCTCACTATAAGCTTATGTGGACAGGACAGTTTATCCCCATAGCACAGGCCAGGAAACTGAGACCCCAGGAACATTAAATCACTAGAAATAATGGCACAAGATGGGCTCCTAACCCCTGTTCAGGTGGTGTTTTAATATTTAAATATTATAGGACTTCCTAAGTAATTTGAACCTTTTAGAGATGAAAATGTTCTAAAAACCCTTAATGGAATAACACATGAGGGTTTTTTAAAAATCTGAATTAGAAATAAACAATAAGACTAACCCCCTGTGAATTCAATGATGTTTTAAAGTGAATTTATATTTTATTAATCATAGCTATACATATGTATTTAAAAAGTGGTCATATGAACAAGTCATGAGACATTCGTAATTCTGAAGATAATGTTGAATGAATATATGGCTTCAAGAATACCCACATAATTTAATGGTCTTAAGGTCAAGAGCCAGAGAGCATGGTTTGAGAACTGTGGCAGAGCCTGTGGCTTCTAGCTCTTTTTCAGATCTCCTGCAGCTCTCAGCAGTGAGATGTCATACTCCAGCCTTCCATAAGGAGTGCCAACTCATACTTATTAGCTTCCAACTTGGTACAGAACAGTGTGGTGCTTCTGTCTGCCTCTGTTCATGCCCCGTCTGTGCACAGTACCACGTTTCACTTTGAAGAAACTTCTACTCCTCTCAGTTCACATTATAGTGTAGGGCTAAATTCACCCCAACTAAGACCTCCCAGTTGGAACACTGCATTCCCTGGGCACAGTGACAGGTGCATGGCTGAACATAAAAGATCAAACTGGGCCATAGAATAGTCTCAGGAGTTGGGGTGGGAAATAGATACCTTCCCACTGGGGTTGCTTAGTTGGTGGGACCTAGCCTGGAGCTGTGGTGGCCGTTCAATATTGTATGCAAAGAATCTGCCGAGAATGAAGCTAACACAGAGAAAACAGAGCCTAGACATGAAGCTGTGAATCTGACAATATCACTCAAGTGCCTAGATTCATCTGTGTCTGAAGCCAAGATCTACCCTTGAACTTAATGAATTACCCCCCTCACACACTTTTTTCTTTGGCCTAAGCCAAAGAATTTATTTGCAGTTCAGGATTTGCAACCAAAGGAGTCCTAACTAATACAATGGGGCAGATAACAGCCTCTATATGCCTCAGTTCCCTTACCTGAAAAATGGCAGTGATGATACCATATTCAGAGAATACTTAGAAGAGTTATTGAAGTAGGGGTGCCTGGGTGGCTCAGTCAGTTAAGTGTCCACCTTTGGCTCAGGTCATGATCTCACCTTTCATGAGTTTAAGCCCTAGGTTGGGCTCTGTGCTGACAGCAAAGAGCCTGGAGCCTGCTTTGGATTCTGTGTTTCCCTCTCTCTGCCCCTCCCCAACTCACAGTCTGTCTCTCTCGTCTCCAAAATAAACATACATTAAAAAAAAATTTTTTTAAAGAATTAGATGAAGTGATGAGTGCAAAAGCACATGGTAAATTATAAATTGGTAGAAAATGTTTATTAATGTTTTCATTGCCCTTAATTGTGAGGATATTACATAAATTATTGAAGAACACTAACTATAAAAACAAGAATCAAACAAAAGTCAAACCTTATTATTTTTCTTCCCTCCGTAAAGAGACCAACAAAGTGTTACAAAGACTGAACATATGACTAGTCATATAAGTCCTTTTCACATTCAGATCGAAACTCCTACAAGTTCAATGGATCATGTGGAAGGGAGATTATATTAAGCTCCAGGCTACAAAATAAATTGCTGATGTAAGAAGCAGTGGCCAGCTCTCTAAAGAGCTTTCCTCACCGCACCTACATGTTGAACACACTGAAATCCGGATTTGGGCAACTATGAAGGAATTATAGCAGGACAAGGGTTTACTTAGACCATAAGAAGAGCATGGCACTAGCAGACAATATATGCATGTCCTAAAAATTATCATTAAGTGATCATAAAATAAGGCCTTCTTGGATGATAAGCTCAGCATAACATTGGGGTATAACAACCATCATGCCCAGTTCCTAGATTTAGATTTACGTGAGTCTGCTGAGCCTAATTCCCTCTGCAGAGTAGAAAGAGGAAAATTATTTCATTTCCTGGGGGAAAGTCTGATCCTTCCCTCAGGGTGGCCATTCCTTAGGGAATTCGAAGACAAGTCTAGACACTGAACTCTCTATGTTGACAAGAAGGCACAATAAAGATGGTTTCCAGGGTACCTGCTCCGGAAGACTTAGTGCCAAGTTTGGCTAAGATGAGAGCACACTTTTTCTTTCTAAAGTGTACAGAGTCTTTTTTCTTTGGATTTTAAGAGTAATATGTGCTTGTCAGAAAAAAAAAGATACTTAAAAAGTATACAGAAGGAAAAAAGGTACTCACATTTCTCTATTTCTCAGTCTATAGCTAAAGGATAGTATGAGTGAGTTCTATATACTTTTTAATTGGAATGGTCTCATATTCAACCTTGTGTTTTATAATCTGCCTTTATCACCTAACAGTATAGCATTGAAGAAACCTTTTATCAATGGAAGTGAGTACAAGTCAACACTTTCCTTTCTGATAGAACATGATTAATGATTCAAACCATAATAATATGTATTTAGGGGTTTCCCCTTCATTTTTATATTTTTATCAAACAAGACAGCCAAATTTGTATCTATGATTAAATCTTTAGGATAAAAATTTATTAAGAGACGTTCCTATAAGTGGCATCATGTTGTCACATGGTATACAAAATCAAGGCATTCGACTTATCTCTATTAGAGCTGTACCAATTTCACTCCCATTGGCATTACATGGGAACTCATGTTCTCCTAATCCTTAGCAATACTTGATACTGTCGTTCTTTTGATTTTTTTAACACCCTCTCTAGCTTGAACAACATAGATTGGAAAGAAAATCATGGAAAGTAGAAAGGTTGTCTTGCGAAGAAGCAAAAGAGAGAAGGAAGAATGGTAGACACACACATTGAAGAGGATGGAAGAGCCCATGTGGACTTTTCTGAGTCCCTGGTCAATGCTGGAATTCTACCAGGTGCTGAACCTTCTAATCAATATAAACAGATTACCAGTTTTTTTTAAAAAAAGGTTAAAACCCTGTAGGGATTAAACGATTTTGACTTATCTAATTCTAAATCCTCATATTCTGATGAATACTGAGTCCCTTATAGACCAGTCCAAGATGTCTCAAAGAAATGGTCTCTTGTGCATGAACAGACAGGAAACAGTTTGGAAATGGTCTAGTTCCCGTAAGAAACTTCCCCAGATTATCACTATTGGTTACTGTAAACTTCTGTGAGTACACATACCTTCTAGAAGGATGGGAAATCAATAAGGACAAGAACTTTAGAAATTAAGTGTGACATAAGTTTTCATGGGGGATCTTGAACCAGCTCTCTAAATCAACAACAAATGTGTCCAATAGCCTGACTTGGTAGAGTCTACCTTTAGCATTTTCTAAGAATCCAGAAGGTCCAACACTCTCAGCACTTGTCTTTTGAGGAGCACACTAGTGCTGGGCTAACCTTTGCCCTCACTTTCTCCTCACTGTGACATGTCCCTGTACCCTCTTCTCCTTTTTGTATCGACTCCTACTGGTCCTACTCCATTTGTGCCAGGCCCTTCTGTGAAGCCTTCCTCAACCCCTTCTATCCCAAACATTCTTTGAGCTCCTTTAGAACACAGTATACCGTGAACTCAATCACTGTGTTCAGCTCACTGTGTTGCCCCCATGAGTGTGGATACTCGCCCTCCACCGGAGTGGGAGTGAGGGCAATATGTGTGCCGTGTTTATTTCTAGTATCTCTTGCACCTGGCTTCATGCCTGCCACAGATGAACTGCAAGGTAAGGGTGTGTGAAACAGAACAGAAAGATGGTAGTTGTTAATAAATATCGAGAGAATGTTAACCAAATATTTATTTACCTCTATTTCATTTATTTCCATAGGGCATTCAAAGTACAACAAACAGATAAGTAAATGTCAAATCCATAAGTTATTATTCTCCCCATTTTATGATGGAGGATTCAATGGATAAAAAGAACAGGTGCTTAAAGAGATTATGTAACCTGCCCAAGATCACACTAGTAAGGAACAAATATTTGAATTTGGGTCTGCCTGACTCCAAAGATTATACCCTTAATAATGACATTGTCCTGTCTACAGCTCTGACCACATCAGGAGACTAAAGCCTTAAGATCTGGAATCCATTTGAAAGGCTCTTGAAAATTAGTGGGGTAGAAAAGCACACAGCATTTTCTGCTAGTGCTCCACTGTAAATGGGTTCTTTTGGATGGCTTACAGAAAGGAAAGGGAAACAAAGGAAAAAATAAAAAAATCTATCAGAGAAACTCTAAATGAGATGAATCATCTCAATCTGCCGTGTCTCTTTATGCTCCAAAAAGGTCTTGCTGGAGAGGGGTGGGAATAATAGTTTTAAGTGGATGATTAATACGCTGTGTTTTGAATGGAAACAAAGCTTCAACAAACCTTTGATCATCAAATCAGCACACATAAATTAAAATAAATTAGACTTGGAAATGATAAAGAAGTGATTATACAAATGCTAATTAAATTAATATTGACAGTGTTCTAGGCTAAGGTCAAAGAGATGATGGTCCCTACTCCCTGGCAGAAGGTAAGGCCACCTTGTGCAAAGTGACATGTGGGATGGGGACAAAGCTTGCAGGTGACATGTGTAAGATTGCCAAACAGACAGGTGGCCCAGTACTCTCGCTGTAGATAAAGGGCAGCCACAACTGCCCTCAATCAGAAGCTCAGCATTCCCATAGCCCCTGCAGCTTCTAAGGACTTTCTGACTCATCACCCCATTTTACTTCCCAGTGCCAGACTTGAACTGATGCCTTCCTTCTTTATTATACCTCCTGTCTTTCCTGTTCCATCTCTCAGGGCTTCATTAGTTTCTGTGTATAAGAATCGATCCTTCATTCGTATATTAAATAATTTATGGAGCACTCATGATGGGCCAGTCTTTATTCCATTTACTGTGGACATATCTGTTTTGTTAAGAATCCTGGCCCTCATGTAGCATACATTATACTGAAAGAGGAAGAGAAGGGATAAAGAGAGAAATAGATATAGAAGATAATGTCAGGTGAAAATGGATGATATGAAGGAAAATAAAGCAGAGTAATGAGGTAGAAAAGGATGAGATCTACTAGTTCACACAGAGAAGTCAGGAATAACTTCTGTGATGAGATGACATATGACCAGAAACAAGAAGAAAATGAGAAAGTAAGCCATGAGAATTTCTGGGGAAATTCTGTCCCAGGTAGAGTCCAGAGCACATGAAAAGGCGTTGTGGTAGGAAAAGAGCTATGTATGTCCAAAAAGATGAAGGGAGACTAGTGGTCTGGAGCAGAGTCATCAGGGCTGAGGACATGGGTTCTAAGAGTTAGCTGGTGGACAGATCAAGTAAAAATTAGGGGGACAAAAGCAAGAGAAGGAACAGAAAATCAAAGTAAGGACTAATGTTGGCTCTGACCAGGTGGTAGGGTGGAGGGAGTAGAAAAAATACTGAGGGATAAATGGGTAATGGGCATTAAGGAGAGCACCTCTGAAATGAGCAGTGTGTGTCATATGTAAGAGATCAATCATTGGGTTCTACTCCTGAAGCCAAGACTATGCTGTATATTAACTAAACTGAATTGAAAAAAAAGAGATAAATACATATTTTGTAATTTAAATGACCAAGCATGTATTTCCTAAATGTCACAAATCATAGTCAATATATTACATATTTAATAATAATAAAGGAAAATGAATAAATTTGAGATATATTTTTAAATAGAATGCACAGGATTTTCTGATGCATTGGATATAAAGAGTAAGAAAAACAGAGTTGTTGAAGATGATCCCAAAGTTAATCTAAGTTGATCTGAAACACCTCCATGCTAAGGAAGTGTTCCATTTGGGGTTTTCATGCCACTGTGGTATTTGAAGAACATAAAAAGATACATTCTAAGGGCACAAGGAAGAGCAGCTCCTTCATTCATTTACCCACTCACTTAGTCTACCATTTCCTTATTCCCTTATACAAGAACCAATGGTAGGGGCTACAGAGATGAATAAGATAGTTTTTAGCATTAAGCATTTCAATAAATAACAACATAAAGATGTTGATTTTTTTTAAAGCAGGATTTAGGGGGAAAGATACTGAAAGTGGTTAAGTCTCTGAAAGATACTTCAGAAATCAGGAATTCTGATGCCTAAGTACCCATCCCATGGCCTGCTGAAAGCATTGGGCAGAGGTTCTCAATCTTGACAATAATGACATCTTGTGTCTGATATATTTTGTGTGTGGGGGGGGAAATATCCTCTGCATTGTACGAAGTTTAGCAGCAGCCCTGGCTTCTCCTCCCCTGAAGCCAGTAGAAACACCTTCCCAGTTCCAGGGGTGACAACCAAAAATGTCTTCAGATTTTGCTAAATGTCTCCTGTGGAGAAAACTGTCCTTGTTGAGAACTGCTACTCTAGGAGGTTGTGGGATTGCTCAGGTGCCAAAATTCCATGCCTGGGGGAAAATGCTCCCAAATGTCTCATGTAGCAGCTTTACATATGGGGCCTCTCCCTTGCAGCAGTCAAGGTTACCCTTCAATATTTACTTCTGCAGGGGAATTTCCTTGTCTCTCCTAGCTGGCAAAGAATGATCCTCACTGAATTCCCATCATGCTCTATTCCATGTTACTTTTAGGACATCTGTATCTGCTCAGCTGCTGCTTACTAAGTAACTATACTCCCACAAACCACAAGGTGCCCTGGCTTATCTTCCTTGGTTAATGCCCATTTCATCATTTGGATCCCAGCTCAACTATACCCCATAATTGGGTTAATGCCCCCTTGAAGCTCCAATCCTATTTTGTTCCCCTTTTAATGCCTTCTTCATTTGCAATTTTACTTATATTTGAGAAATCATTTGATTGTGAGTTTCCTTCCCAGGAATGTGACCTCCATGAAGGTGGAGTCCTGGCTATTTTTGCACACTTTAAACCCCAATCACTAGCACAGTATTCAGGATATAATATACTCAAAGCTTGTTGAATGTATAAATGATTAGATTAATTAAGATAATATTTGTAAGGCACCCTGCAAAATGTTGTCACAGTAAACACTCAATAACTGGTGGTTGTGAGATTATTCTACTCTTGTTATTTATAGTGGGGACAGGAAGACACATGCTCAGGGTTTGAAAAATCATTTTCACTGTTTTATTTTTATCTCCTCCTCTTTTTTCCTTTCTTTTCTGCCTAGTTTACAATAACCTCGAGACATGCAAAATAAGCTCCTCTGTATTCAAGATCTTGTAAGAGAGTCAGTCTAAAAGTCTCATAGAACTATTGAATACATGAAGCATTATTGTAGGTTTCTCCAGCAACAACTGAGGTAGTTCCAGATACATCCAGGTTAAGTTCCAAGGACAGTTTCTACACAGAACAATCTGAGCCATAAACCAGACTTTACCTCCAGCTTCTCATCAGCCCTTTCCCCCATGGCACTGCTTGTGGGCTGAGTGATTACAGATGAGATGGATATTTTGGAGCTGAGTGGGGCAGAGAGGGCACCCTACCAGAGCCTATGTCTCCTTTACACAGACAGTAATATGTCATAGACAATTAGATTAGTGCTCAGAGCAGGAAATACATTCAACTATCTGTAAAAACAGCCAAATAGAGTTGTCCTCTTGGCTCTAAGGGAAGCCTCATCAATCCGAGGAGGAGTGAACCAGGACTACTTTATCTTTCAACTTCCTATAGCAACCTGTTTGCTCTAGGACACTTGCCATCTGAAGACAAGGAAATGCACATCGAGTTCCACTTCCCAGCACTTGGGATAGTTAACGTTAAATTTTATTAGGTTGCATGGGTGGCACTTCTTACACAGACAGTAGTAAGCAGTACAGTCTGTTCATCTCTAATTCAGAATCTGAATGGTGTTGGAATGATTCCTCTTTGCTCATAAAATGGTCTACTGGATAACATGAGATGAGGAACCAGGTGCCGTATACACTCAAGCATCCAGAAAATTTTCTCTTCCTCCTTGTCCTTACCTTTCCCTCTCTAGATACATCTAGAAACACCCGTAAACTTAAGAACTATCATAACCATGAGGTAAAATAGTAAACTCTTGCTGTGTACCTATCTAAATTCAGTGCAAACATTAAGGACAGATATATCTTCCCAAACACAAATAATCCACATGCTAAAGGTTCTTACTGACTTAACAACTTGATCTGTAGCACAGACTAATGGTCTTCGATCTATTGTTATTTTGGTGCTTAGGATCCCCTTCCCTCTACCACTTTCATGCAGGAGCTCCTATCTTATGCGGGATGAAAAGTTTGATCTGCCCTCAATAAAATGATATGTTCTTGACCTCCTACCTCATTCCTTATATCAGCCTCTGAGGCTCCTCTTTGGAATGTAAAGGGGTCCTTAAAGGCCAATTGGAAAGCCATACTATTCAAGAATCTACATGTCAACACCACCAAAGATCTTGAGAATCCAGTTTTTTATTCTCAGTGGAGACTGGTGGCCCTCAAACCTCATCCCCATTCAGGTCTATCTGGCCTTTGAGGAATCAAAACTTAGGCTCACGGATGGCTGCCCCTGGACCAGGGTACATGCTGAAAGAGAAGTAGGGGCCTGCAGTCCCACTCTACCTCGTCTGTAAGCCATGTATTTTGCCACAGGGCTTCCTGCATCTAGAAGGGGGGGGGGGACACATTTTCCTAGTTTGCAAAAAGGCACACAATAATTCCAGATCATACATTGGGCTTTTTTTTCTATGTTCTGGAAGATACTGCCTTGATTCAGAGCAAGAGAAGTCAACACAGCAAAACTAAGTGATAGCAGGAGAAACAGGAAGAGCATTAACTAGAGGGCTGCTGTCAGATTTGGGACAAGGATCAAGTTCTAAAGCTTAGAAGCCTCCTCAAGGGAAACATGAAATGTGCTTACTGTTGGTTTTTAAACAAATGTGTGATGGGCTTACTTTGTATGTGTTCTTGGTGTGCTAACAGGGTTTTACATGAGTGGATGAAGAAATAAATAAATTAATCTGAGTAAAAGATAGGCTTATTTGAAAAGACTGGCCCAGTGGGAGATGTAATTCTTTCTCTAAAGCTTGCCACCTGCCAGGCCACCATCCAGGTGAGTCACGTCCTGCATGAAGGGGGCCATACCCGTGACCTACACTAGTTCTGCTCCCCCAGCCAACTTGGCCATTTCCCAGATCACTATTGCCAGCAGAGCAGTGCTGCCCACTCACCAGGCAGGGCAAGTCCTCCTAATCTGTTTACAGGAATTAATAGGCAGAGGTGAAAAAATGATTCAAAGTGTTTAATTATTCTTTAATTATGCTCCATGTCAGTACCTCCACCCAGACTCTTACAGGGCCTCTCTATCCAGGGGAAAGTTCCAGGGGGAAATTAAAGAATTTCTCCGCTGACTCTGCAGTGCATTCCAGGTTTGCAAAGTTTTCCCATCAGTCCAGTTGGGCATGAAAAGACAGACACATGTTTTTCCCTCAAAAGCCCGTTGGAGTAGAGGCAAGAAGGGGCTCTGAAAGTGATAATTAAAAAAAAAAAACTATCTAGGCCTTTCAAATTTTCTTGGGATCAAGAGTCCTTTTGCTTTCTTCCAGCATCTACAGCTTCAACCTGAGGTTTGGAAAGAATGCCAATTGGGGTTGCTTTTATGCTGTGCAGCAGCCCAGTCCAGTAGCTTAACCAGGAACTCAGGCTTCTTTCTCATATCCTGAGGAATAACCTCTAACATCCGTGCACTGAAAGAACAGAGGTAACATCTGCAGATTAATTCTAGATTCCAGGAATTTGGAAATGGAAGGGTTTTCGCATTCATCTAGCCAATTCTCATGATTCTACTATGCCTTTGAAGCACTTCATCCAGACTCTGCTTCTGGGCAGGGAAAGGGTTGACAATCTGACAAGCCCATTGTGCAGCTTAGACACCTGTTTTCTTTAGCAAGGTGTCTTAATTTCAAGAATCTATTTATTCAACAATTGTTTCTGAAGTATGTTTGAATCCTGTCTCTGTCACTTGCCATCTGATCATGAACAAGGAGGTTAATCTCTGTACCTCATTTTTCTCATCTGTAAAATGGGAGTTAATAATAGTACTTACCTCTTATTATGACTTAAAATAATAGAATTCACAATCTTGAAATTGGGCTTTATAACATGCTTCATTATCCATCACAAATGGTATATAATAGCGACTTTTTAACTATGGATGCGACATATACTACAGTGCCTACTAGATAATAAGTTCTTTAAGGTTCATCTCTATTATGTGTTTACCTCTGTGTTTCTAGAGCACAACATGAAGCATAGCATATAGTAAGTCCTCAATGTAAATGATGAAAAGAGAATAAACAAATGTGGAAGATATAGCAGAGTGTCACAAATGAAGGGATAGAGGGACACCCTGGTGCTGTGGCAACAGAGAGGAGAGCAGTGCCACTTCTGAGAAGCCATCTCTAAGTTAGGGCTGAACTAAGCCAGTTAGGCTTGGGATGGTTGGCAGAGTGACCCCAACACAGCTTGGGAACTGGAAAATCGTTTCTTCATGAGCTGAAAGAACACTGACCCATGCACCACAACTTGATTTAGGTGTTGGTCTTGGGACATCATTATGTATTACAGGGCTGGACCTCACCAATGTCACCTGATGAGATTCTAGGTGGTGATCAGATGATGGCTCTAGGATGCTCAAAGTATTTCTTTCCATGTATATGAGATAAACCATAACCAGCATTTCAAACTCATGTTTTTCACAGATACTATGGGTATTTACCTAAGTTAAAGATGAATCAACTTAAAGACAGTATTAAGGAAATGGAAACACAGGTGGCACACAGAGAGAGAAAAACTCCTAGGTGGGTCGTGAGGCATTCACATACTCTACCAAGGACCCAGAGATCTCAGTGACTACACCTGCACCCAGTCTTTGTTTCCTTATCTCTGAGAGTTGATAATTTTTACCCAACAACCACTCTACAGATTGTTTGTGGGACTAAAGTGAGATAATAAGAATAGTTTCTGCCATTTACTAACTATATTTACTAAATTCTAGCATGGGGCTAAATTCTTTCACACTATTCCATCCTTACTGCAATATTGTGTGATAGGTGGTATTAATCTCCCTATTCTATAGAAGGGCAAACTGAGATTCAGTAGGAACTGAAGGGACTTGACCCAAGTCACATAGGTTGCAAGAAACAAAGCAAGAATCTCAAGTCTGTTCTCACAGACACCAAAATCCATGCCCTTCACCAACCCCTGTTGTGTGTATGAGTGTGAGCTCTGAAGACTGTAAACCCTGATAAAAAGAACATCAATAATACTGAATTCAAGCTCCATGATGGCGTGACTTGTCTGCTTTGTTCATCATGTGTCTCCAGAGCACATGGAAAAGCTCCTATAAATGCTAAGTGTGTGTGTTTGTGTGTGTGTGAGAGAGAGAGATAGAGAAAGAAGGAGGGGAGGGAAAGGAAGAGAGAAAGCAGAGAAAAAAGAGAAAGAAAGAGGAAGGAAGAGAAGGAAGGAGGAATAGAGGGGGTTAGAGAGGGAAGAAAGAAAAGGGAAGACAGTCTCTGGAAAGACAGAAAGACAAAAGTTAGAGTATTCTGGTTATGAAAAAAAAAGATCAGAAGAACCAGACTCACCATATAGAGGTCAGGAGGTCGAGTTAATGTAGATGCCATAAATACAGAGAATCAGATGGGAGGACCAGTTTTAGCCACTGACAGGCTGGTTCCTCTTGTGCATAGGCTTGTTCTGTGACAGAGAAGGCAAGCTCTCAGGAATGTCCCATGGAGGGAGGAGGAGAAAGGAATGCAAGAATAGGAGATCTTCAGAAATATGAGTAATAATGCCTATTTTGAAGCCTCTTTGAAATCTCTATACACGTATAATATATATCAAATACACATATGTTTATCTTCTAGTATTATAGCATCAAAAGTTCAGGAGAATCATCACAAAATAATACTGTTCTTAGCAAGAATTGAAACTTTATAGACAGACAAATACATAGATATAGATTAAGGATTTCTAAATGGCAAAATATCTCATAAAGTTAAAAAGTAGAGACTGGGAAAATGCATACAAGATATTTATGCAAGAAAAAGAACATTAATATCCAGAATATGAATAGTTCTCCTGTGAATTAATAAATAGACAAATAACTTCTTAGAAACATGTGATGAGAATATCAATAGACATTTCATAGAAAAATGCAAAAGTACAATAAAAATTTGAAGAGAATCTAAGCTCTCCAGAAGTTGAAGAATTTGTAAAAATAATAGTAAGAAGATGAGCAAAAATTTTTTTAATTTTTTTAATGTATTGATAATGGTGTGTTGGTTCTTTTTAAAGAAGTAATACTGTTATTGAGGGTTTTTGTAGAAGGTAATTTCTTGGACTTCCTCTTGAAATACTTACACACAGGTATAAAAATGTGATCTCAGGGGTATTTACTGTAGGAATGTTATAATGATGAAAAACTGAAAGTGACCTAACTACTCATCATTTAGAAGAATGTTTAAATAAGTTGTGGTACATTAATTTGTGGGATTTGTTAAAAAAAAATGAAATAGACCTAGGTACACTCACAAAAATATCTCCAAGACGTATTATTGGTGGGGAAAAAAGCGAATTATAGAAAAATATATAGAATACAATGCCATTTATATTAAAAACAAGAATACACATGCAATGTCTAAAAATATAGTCAAATGAGTAGAAAAGGGACTGGAAAAATGTATTTCACACCAATGACAGTAGTTACCTCTGAGGAGTACAGAGGAAAGGGGAAAAATTGAAGGAAAATGTTCATTGTTATATATGCTTCATACATAGCTGAAATCAGAATTATTTATATATTACTAACGTAATTTTTAAAGGACAAAAATAGTTTGATTTCTCTGAACACTCCTGAATCTACACCATCCCCTATCAGATATTTTTTGCCTTTTGTTTAACTGTTCTTTTACTCCTATCAGGAGCTAATACTCCACATATTTTGTTAAGAACCGGTCAGACGTCCACACCCACTAATACAATTCACTTAGAGACAATGAATCATAGAATGTTAGAAACTCCAGAGACCTTGGAAGTGAGCTCATCAAATCCTTTTGTTTTAGAAATAAGATATCTGTGGTGCTTAATTTTGTGCATCAATTTCGCTAGGCTACAGGATGCCCTAATAACTGGTTAAATAGGATTTGGGGCTGAGGGGCTGTGTCTGTGATGGTGTTTCTGGAAGATAGTAGCATTTGAATTGGTAAATGGGGTAAAGCAGATGGGCCTCTCCAATGTGGGTGGACATCCTCCAATCCATTGAAGGTTTGAATAGAACAAAAAGGTGAGGAGGGTCCATTCTCTCCTGGATTGCTTGAGAGAGATATCAACATTCTGCCTGTGGTGCTTCTGGCCTTGGACTGGAAGGTACACCATTGGTTCTCTGGCCTTCAAATTGCAGCACTGACTTTCCTGGGCCTCCAGACGGTGGGAGTCCTTAGCCTCTTTATCATGTGAGCCAATACCTTATAATAAATCTGTGTGCATGTGTGCGTATGTGTGTTCTAGTGGTTTTGTTTCTCTGGAAAACCCTGATTAATAGAGCACCTAAAGTGGAAGATCATTCAGTGGCTTGCTTATGGTCTTAGAGTAAAAGAATGATTCTAGTTCTTTTGGCTCAAAGTCCAAGATCTCTCTAGGACAAAATGAGAGTCTGGAGGCCACCAGCGGTCTCAAGGTCTGCATTTCACCACTGCATGGACACTGCTTGCTACCCACCCACTAGGCAGGTGGGATTTGAGGCCACCGGGTGCAGAGATTTTTCAAATACATCACGATTTACACAACACCTGCACTAAATAACCCTGCGCTGCTCCACTGTGAACATTCCCTAAGTGTTCAACAGCCCTTGAAGTTTCTCATTTCTGACTTGAAGTGGGTAAAGTACGGCTGAAAGGCTGCCTGCTACAGAGTCAGAGAAGTTATATTCGGACCCCTCTCACACACATGCGCTGTCAAGTTTTCAAGCTCTCCTCACATTGCTCAGCCTTTGTTCTTAAAAATGCGATTTTACCATCAGAAAGGTGTTCATTGGAAGTCTTTATACTTGCTGAGCCTTATTTAAAATGCTTTATTTAATTTTTCCTTCAGTGGTGATTCGGTTACCAGTAATTACACTGAAGGTGAGCTTTTATCTCCATTCCATAAGTCATTACTAAAAGGCCATAATGTAAATCTCTCATCTTTGTAATCTGAATTGTCCTTTAAATACTCTAAAACAACTCTCACTTTAGAAAAATCTTCTGATGAATCATTTATGTATGTATGTCTATTTTTGAGAGAGAGAGAAAGAATGTGAGCGGGGAAGGGGCAGAGAGAAAGAGAGACACAGAATACAAAGCATGCTCTAGGCTGTGGGCTGTCAGCACAGAGCCTGATGTGGGGCTTGAACCTACGAACTATGGGATTATGACCTGAGCCAAAGCCAGACGCTTAACTGACTGAGCCACCCAGGCACTCTGATGAATCGTTTTTTAAGTGCAATCAGCTACTAAATCTACCCAGTCCTTTGTGGTACCCACTAACCACATGTGCCAACTGAGCACTTGAAATGCACCTTGTCCAGATTGACATGTTTTTTAAGAATAAAAATTATTCATGAGATATTTTATACACATTTATGTTATTCTTTATTCTTGATTTTATTTTTAAAATACATACCAGAAAGTGTGCAAAATGTCTCACTAATAATTTTTACACTGATTACATGTTGAATGTTTTGGATATAAAAGGTTAAACAAAATATTAAAATAAATTTCCCTGTTTACTGTTACTTTTTTATGTAGCTACTAGAATATTTAAAATTTGACATGTAGTTTTCATCATACTTACATAGATTGGTCTAAATAATTAGTAGCCTGGGATTTTTTTTTCAAGCCAGTTTTCTTAAGGGAAAATCCATCCATTCTCAGAATACAACCATAACTTGCAATTGTGGGTAACACTGGCCTTTTAAAGGGACCATTTAACCTTTGATCAATTGAATGTTTGTATAATATATTCAGGATGCAGTGTCCTATGGATTGACTCTTGACCCCAAGGAGTTTGCAGTCAAGAAGATGGATTAGGCCATCATGCATATGGTTAATTAAAAATGCCAGCCTTCTCCATTGTCCTCAAACCTTAAAAGAAATACAACAGTTCAAATTCTAAATATCTAAATGTAAATGTCTAGGTGGAAAGATTGCAAAACTTCAGGCTGAGACCACAAATGTCTATGTAAGATCTAGAAGTTTCCCAGGATTACTGTGGAATTTATAGTCCCCCAAATCAAAAACTATAATGAAGTCATAAAACATTCTTTCAAAATTTTATTTTTATGACAGTCTCTGGGTTTATTGCCATGTGATTTCAATAATGGTAAAGGACAAGTTGACTCAATAACCCTTCCCTTTACCAAGTCCACACCAAAGAGTGTAATTAAATGGAATTCAAGCATGCATTCATGAAAGGCAATGGAAAAGTCAGTTCAATAAATGGTGTTGGGAACACTGGACATCTACATGCCAAAGAATGAAACTAGATCCTTTCTTACACCATATATAAAAATAAAATGGATTAAAGACTTAAATATAAGATCTGAATCCATAAGACTCCTAGAAGAAAACATAGGCAGTACGTTCTTTGACATTTCTCTTAGTGATATTTTTTGGACCTGTCCTCTTAAGCATGGACAAGAAAAGCAAAAAATAAAAAAGAGTAAGACTACATCAAACTAAAAAGCTTTTCCATGGTGTAGAAAATCATCAGTAAAATGAAAAGGCAATCTAATGAGCAAGGGAAGATATTTGCAAATGATATACCCCAAAAGGGATTAAACTACAAAATGTATTAAAAGTCAATATCAAAAAAACCAATCCAGTTTTTTAAAAAAAGTAGGGAGAAGACCTAAAAGGACATTTCCCCCCCAAAGAAGACATACAGATGGCCAACGGGCACATGAAAAAATTCCCAACACCACTATTCAGGGAAATATAAATAATACCACTATGAGATAACACCTAACAGCATCAGAATGGCTAGAATAAAAAAGATGAGAAATAACAAGTGTTGTTGAGGATGCAAACAAAAAGAGAGCCTTATGCACTGTTAGTAGGCATGTAAGCTGGTGCAGCCACTGTGGGAAACAGTATGGAGGCTCCTCAAAACTTAAAAATAGAACTACGAGCAATTCTACTTCCAGGTATTTATCAGAAGAAAATAAAAACACTAATTCAGAAAGGTATATGCTCCACTATGTTCATCATAACATTATTTACAACAGCCAAGACACTGAAGGAACCTAAATGTCCATTGATAGATGAATGTTTAAAGATGTGTTCGATGTGTATTTACACACACACACACACAGAGTGTAATATCACTCAGACATGAAGAATGAAATCTTGCCATTTGTGACAACATGGATAGACCTAAAGAGTATTATGCTAAATGAAGTAAGCAGATGGAAAAAAGATGACTTTGCTTACATGTATTACCTAAAAAGCAAAATGAACAAGCAAAACAAAACAGAAACAGACTTACAGATACAAAGAACAAACTAATGGTTCCAGAAGGGAGGAACTGAAAAACAGGTGAAATAGATGAGGAGGATTAAGAAGTACAATTGTCCAATTATAAATAAGATACACAGTTGTGATATACAGCATAGGAAATATAGTCAGTAACATTGTTACAACTTTGTGTGGTGACAGATGGGAACTAGACTTGTGTGGTAACCATTTCTTAACATATGAAAATATTGAATCACTATGTTGTATACCCGAAACTCATAAAATATTGTACAATTATTCTTCAATTTTAAAAAAGGTTCCAATGAAAGAAAGTTTGTCCTTCTTCCACCCTCAAAGCAGTCATTAAAAGATAACCATTAGTTTCTCATGTATTTTCCAGAAATTGTCCTTGTGTATATGTAAGTGAAAAAATATATACCCACATATGTACATGTGTACAAGTATTTATGCATTTATTTTTATATGTCCATTTTAAGCACGAGGGAACACTCAATACAATAGGCTATATTTTGAAATTCTTCATTTACTATGCCTTAGAGATCTTTTCAAACTATCATATAGAGCTACCATTGTTTTAAATGACTACATGATCTCTCACTGTATAGATGTATCATGCTTATGTGACCAGCACCCTATTAATAGATGTTTAAATTCATTATGGATTTTCCCCCTAATACAAACAGTGCTATAAGTACTTTAGTACGTATACAAAACACGTGTTGGATAAATTTCTGGAATGAGAACTCTTGAGTTCAATGATACGTGTGCTTTAAATTCTGAGATACACTGTCAAATTGCGCATCTGAAAGAGTTTACGATTTATATCCTCATCAACAATGTAGGGGAGAAGAAAGCATTTTATTTAAGGTGCATGTATCGGTGTCAGATAAAGAAGGAGTTTTATATAGAATATAAATAATGTCTACAAAAATCAATGCAAGCCCACATTACGTAAAAAGCAGCTGAATTTAGTGTAATTGTTTATGAATCTCAAGTTCTAAAAGAAGAAATTTGTAACTGTACAGTAAGTACCATTAAAAATAAATACTTTTTAATTTAAAGGAAGATATAAAAATGTTAACATAGAAAAAAAGGCAAAATGTAGAAAAAGTTCATGCAATGAAAGGCCAGAGAAAGTACAGAGACACACAGATGTCACACAATGAGATTTGCACCGGAAAAAGACAGTGCCAGGAACTCAGTGAAAATGGAGGAGAACGGGCTTTTCTACTAAGTGTACTTCCATTTCATACCTTTCTCTGATTATGCAAGCAACTTAAATGTCTATCCATGCATGAATATAAAAGATGTGGTATATACCACACATATGTCCAATTTTGTATCCTCCTGTGTGGTGCTTGCATTATTTGCCCTAATGCTTCAGCCTTCCCTTCATCCATATCTTTTTTATAGCCTCATCATGGGCAGAGTGCATGTCCCCCATCCCTTGACTTGGGGGACATATCTTGCTTTATTTAGCCAATGGCTTCTGTGCACAATTGCCTGTGAGCCAGTTCTGAGCCTAGACTTTAAGAGGCCTTGTATATTTCTGCTTGCTCTCTTGTGCCTATGCCATTATATTAAGAAAAAAACATGTCCTGGGTAGCCTGCTGGTCCAGAGAGGATGAGAGACTTGTGTGGAAGACCTGAACCTCAGACCTAGAGTGTCAAACAGAGCCCCATCAGCTGAGCCCAACTTAAGTCAGCCAACTCCAGCTGGCGTGCGGGTGAATGAGCCAGCCCAGCCAAGGTCAGAAGAGCTTCCCTAACCAAGCCCAATCTAGATAGCCAACACCCACTCAACTAGCAGACTGCATGAGTAATGATAAAGGATTGTTAGAGTAAGCCACTGAGTTTTCAGGGAGCTGGTCACTTACTAATAATTCAATAATGAACTCATCAGGCAATCCAAGAGGACAGACTTGACCTAAGTCCTCAAGACCTCCCTTCATTGAACAAATATGTATTAGGTGCCCCCCATGTGTCCAGCACTATGTTCTGAGGATACGAGGAAGAGTAAGATGGATCAGGGCCCTGGTCTTACCGACTTTGGTCTAGTGAAGGGAAGACAAGGATTAAAGAAATAGTGAAAATAAACAACAGATTCTAATACAATATGATTTATAAAATGAATGGCTGGCTGCTTTAGACTATCTGGACAGTGAGAGTCTCTTTGAAGTGACATTTCAGTTCATATTGGCTGACTAGATGGAGCCAGATTAAAAAAAAATTTTTTTTTACCATTTTATTTATTTTTGAGAGACAGACAGAGCATGAGTGGGGGAGGGGCAGAGAAAGAGGGAGACACAGAATCCGAAGCAGGAGCCAGGCTCTGAGCTGTCAGCACAGAGCCTGATGTGGGGCTCAAACTCATAAACCATGAGATCATGACCTGAGCCAAAGTCAGACACTTAACTGACGGAACCACCCAGGCGCCGGATGGAGCCAGTTTTAATTTCTAGAAGGAGGATGCTCCAGCCTGAGGAAGTTCCAGCTAGTGCAAGAGCTCTGAGTGAAAAAGAACTCCATCCCTTCAAGAAAGAGACAGGAGGCCTGTGGGGCTGAATACATCTTGCTCCTTTTAGATAGTTAGTGCCTCTTTGTAATTGGAAAAATGTGCTCGCCTAAGTTGGCAAAAGGCCTGTGTCGATTGTAATTTCACTATTCCAGAGCCCTAATTATCTTTAATAACCTTGGCTTGGACTTCAGATAAAAATGAAAACCCAACCTCATTCTGTTCTCATTTAAAACAGACATCTACTGCTGATCCAATCTTCACTAATAAATGAGCACAAATGAAGTACAGCGACTAACAGTGAGCTAATGGCCAAGAGAGGATGCGGGCCAGGCTTCTATCCCCAGGTTCAATGCTGGGAGAAGTAACATAGTAACGACAGATTTTCAGATTTGTCAGCTCTGTGGTTTTGCTCTTTCAAATTGACTTTTAATTTGGTGGAAGAGTTCCATGTCTAAATGAACCAGAGTTCGCCCTACGAGACACAAACAGATCTAAGCAGTACCCAGAAGTGATATTCGAGGTCAGGTTGGAGTTTGAGGCCTTCAGTGAATGCAGCTGCCTTTAAAAGCAAGCATGATTCCTTCTCCCGAACGAACTTCTCATTTAGATATTAGAAAAGAAGACACAGTTCACTTGGTGGCACTTCACTTATTATTTTGTTACCTTATTTGGATCATTTAACCTCTGTGAGCTTCAGATCTACTTATGAAATAATGGTGGTAATAACCAGCCAGCCACAATGGTTAAATAAAGGGTTAAATAAGGTAACAGGGTTCTAAGTCCTGAATAAACACTGAAGGGCCATATAATTGTGAGGTATCATAATTATTGAAGATGTCATGTCCCCTGAGAGACTGGATTGCTCTCTATCCCCACTGGACAGGAAACTTGCAGTAGAGTATTTTGATGCATAATTATAACATTTTGAAATAAATATGGCATATGCTGATATTGTCCAAGTGATAATCAATATTATTGTATGACTATTAATTAAAGAAAAGAAAACTCTTCTGTGGGCCTAAGTAGAAACATAGTAAAGGGGTTTCTTCCCTAAATATTCCTATATGGAAATTCTGATTGCATTCCATTCTACATCAGTGATGATGAGCCTAAAATATGCAAAGTACAGCATTTATCTTTGGACTATATTTACATTTTGTTTATATGATGGTCTGACATAGGAGCCCAAAATAAGTATTTTAGAAATCTCCTCAATGTCTCAAAACCCTTTAATTGATCCTTTCCCCATGCTCTTCAGTTTGGAACTGTCAACACCTGAGTTATAATTAGCAGCGAGAACACACACACGCTTCTCCTTACAAGGAAAAGCAGTAAACTTCCACAAACCCAAATGCTTAGTTAGTCCTAGCAGCCCCACACATGGTCCTGGCTGCTGCTGGTTTTCACAGGTTGTGATCTAGAGCTCATCCCTGCTGGTGGCAGCACCATGAAGACCAAACCACATCCCCTAGTCTTTGGCTTCTGGGTTTCCTTCCTTGGCTTACTCCAAGAACTTAATACCAATGTTGCCAACCAGTTTAAAAATGCATGACATCAAAAACTCATTCTGAGTGAACTTTTCCTTATAGAAATATGTTCTTCCTATGCTGATGGTTGACACTGCATAGCCAACCATCTGGTTAAACATGTGTCTCAGCACATCTAGGGGAAGAAGAGAACTGGGTCTAGTATCTAGATTTATAAATCAATAAATATAAGACTAATGATGTTTCCCATTACGTAAGGATTTTCATCTTCCTCAGATGATTTATCAGGAGATTCCTGTCATGAGCTTTCCTGGACCATATGAAAGGTGATCCAGTTTATGAAAACTCCACTGACAGGTTACCTTTTGAGAATGTATTTAATGCAGAAGGTATTGGACTTTAGAAATTGTGCCTCCTGATTTTGGGGAACAAGGTTTTTCTGTCTGGAGTGTGTTGGGGCAGGAGTTTGAGGTGGTTATATTGTGCACTTGGTAGATGTGTGATAAATACATGTGAATGAAAAAAACAAGTGGGTGACTGGATGCACAGGTGGGTAGCTCCTGCTGATTCTTGTGCCTAGAGTTATATCCATATTCTTTCTTTCCTTGAAATGCCATTCATCCCGAGACCTGAAAGTAACAGTTGCTTATCTCAAAGCCTTCTAGGAATCCTGTTCCATCCTCTAGACTCTCTCCTCTGCTTGGTTCTCACCTCTACACAGAAGGAGCAATAAGAGAGCCATCAGAACAATTCTAGAAGGGATGAGAGCAGTAATAAGAGTAATAGAGAAGAAGAGAAGATAGATTTACTGAGGATTAACCACTACAAGACACTTGGCTGATTCCTTCACACTCATGATTTTACTGAATCCTTACAAGAGCAATTATCATCATTGCTCTATGGATGATGCGCCTGAGACTTCAAGAGGGTATTTAAATTACCTGGAATTACCCAGCTAGTAAGTGGTGGAAGGTGAGATTTGAAACCCAGGCCAAATTCAACATGGAGCTAAAACACAATATTGCTGCCCCTGCTACCACATCACAGTTTATTAGATTTATGAGACTTTATGGTATCTCCATCTCTCCTACCACCATCTTGAGGGAAGACATAGTTCTAATGTTTGGTTAGTACTGGGTGTACGCTGCATGCTTATTCACTGGGTCAAAAAGAAGGTGGTACACTTCCTAGAGTAAGAACAGGCTTGTGGTGATTTCAGCTGGGCCTCTGTGGGAAATTTTGGAGGTGGCCAGTGGAAACCAGGTTGGGTTCTGACCTAAATAGATCTGCCAATCCCAATATAGGTTATGAACTAGGCAAGTGTCACTTTAGTGTGAAATCAGACTGGTTCCAGGGTCAAGAAGGCCCTTATGTCCCAGCCATTTCACAATTTCTTGACCATACTTCCCATTGCCTGATGTATTTAGTGAGATGTTTACATAGCAGAGTTTACTCTAGCAGACAGAGAGTGAGTGTGCCCTGTCTGTGGCAAGCAGGTGAGCTTATTGAGACTGACACAAGTCAGATTTGATCTCAGTGTCTTTCATCTCCTGGTGGCACCTTGAAAAGCCTTATTTACTCAAGATGAACCCAGGCTTAAAACCACAATGGAAGCATGACCCTCAATTCACTCTAATGAACACGGCGGGCAGCTCAGTCCTACTCACTCTCCTGCTTGTCCTTGTCAAAGCCAGCCAGCTCAAGACAGCCACCACTATTCACTGCATTTCTCTGTCTTATGTACTCCTTCAGCCATCCCTCTCTCTTAGTAGTCAAGAAATGTGCATGCACTCGTTAGATCACACTGCAAATCAGGATGACTCCAATAAGTAACAACAACGTGCCTCTGCACATGCCTTGTGACTTATGAAATGACCTTCTGTTATTTTAATTACACTTTCCCCATATGGATACACCATATTTTCTCTGGGAGAAAAACCCTTAACTCCACTTAAATCACTCAGATTTAGAGGATAAGAAGCATATGAGATGTCACTAAAGTCTTTTATTCTTAAGAAAAGACACTTAGCATCTACTAAATACCATGGAGATGACTGGGACAGTATCCCTGCTCCTGGGGCCTGCTGCTTTATAGAAGAGTCAAAAACAAACTGCAAACAAACAAAACGAAACCCAATCACAAATACTAAAAAATGTGCAGGACTTGCACACCCACTGCTAGGGTGGACCAGGAGGTGGTGAATCATGAAGGAGGCTTCCAGGTGTGCATACCAGGGATACTTTCTCAGAACAGCACATACATCCTGAATGCCAATCACATTCCAGGTACAGGGTGGGCTACAATGGATGCAATGCTGTCCCTGCCTTTGAGGACCTTATAGTCTAGTGGACAGAAAAATTAGCAAACAGGTCATTACACCTCAACTCAATAGGAGCCACAAAATGCTGTGATCCTTGAGACTTGTGCCACTGAATTATAACACCCTCCCAACCCAGCACCACCTTGTCACTGCCGTATACTTGTACTGGTCATTCCTTCTCATCCGTCAGCGATAGGATATCTGACTCATAGACTTCCACTTCATCCTAACCTCTGCCTTTTATGTACAACCCCACCTCTTATTTCTAATATCCTCTCTCTTCCCCTTTCCTCCTGAAACCTGCTCACAGGTCACAACCTGGACCCTGCAATCACTCAAAACTCCGTGACCATAAACATGAATTCCAGTACCAGTGAGTAAAACCAGTAGAGCTCACACCTTACAGCCTGTGGGGGACAAGCACTTGAATTCATTATCCAGAGGTCACCTCTACACTCATTCATAAGAAACTATTCTTGGTGCTGGAAGTTAAATCCACTTGCTTTGTGCCTAGTTATCTCCAGGTTCCATAAAGAGGAAAATCATGATCTGATATCTTATGATTCTATATTTGTTGGGTTCCTTTCTATTAAGAACTGCTGAGGTAAACTACCTGAGATATTTTTGCAGGCACCATGTACTTTAGCTATCTCTCTTTATTTGTTTCTATCAGTTTTCTATACTTCACACTTTGTACAGAACTCCCTAGATTCCTATTGGAATAAAAGGGCTTACCCCTACTCTTGAGAATGGGGGTCTAGGGGTTCAATGATAGACGTTAAATGTATTTCTAAAGCTAAGCCAGGAAAACCCACCATAAGCAAATGGTGTTTTATAGTGACTATTATCTCAAAGTAAAAAGTAGTTGATTTTTATGTCATTCTTTAGAAGAGGATCAGGGGGGAAATTGGGTCTGAGTATATATATGAGCCCTATTGTCAGGATGTTACAGAGTGGCCTGTTAAAGATTTTGATCAAGCCACGCACATTCCAATTCAAACCCCACAAACTTCTCCTGTCTCCAGGATTAAGTCTCACTCTTGAGAAGGGCCTATGAGGATGCACATGATCTAGCCCTTGACTGCCTCCTTCTTACACTAGACATCAGCCACAATGGCAGTCTCTTGGTGTCTCTCACAGGGTCAAGTTCATTCTTGTCTTAATACACTTTGAATTTGCTTTTCTCCTGCTTGGAACTCGTTTTCCCTAGATCCTGTTTCTGGCTCCCTCCTGACATATTGGTCTCATCACCCAATGTAATTGCCCCTAGCCTCTGCTTCCCCATTGCATCGTCCAGTTTCTTCAAATGCTTGGCATGTTCCACATTTGAAATTATCTCTTGGCTTATTTATTTCAGTTAACTTATTATTCTCATCCTCTCTCCCTTTAGGAGCAGAGATCTGGCTTATCTTGGCCATCATTGAATAATCAGAGCCTAGAATGATCTCTACAACACAGTTGACACTCAGTATATGTTTTTGGAATAAGTGAGTTTGGAAAAGATAAGTTTTCCCTCAAAATGCCTTCCCATGCCCAGCATTTATTCCATACATAAATATGGTTTATGGAGCAATTAATCAAAAACTTTGCTTATCACGCACCGCCAATGGCAGGCCAATATGGAATGCTCACAACACTAATGAACATTAGTCTTCCTAGGCACCATCCAGACACTTTTCTGGCTCAAGTGATTCTGAAGTGCAATTAGGTGGCGAGGCTACCACCAGCTACCTTGCAGTCTGCAATCACAGATGAGCACAGTACTGGTGGGGTCCCCAGGAGGGCAGAGGCTGGAGGGGCCCCTTCTCTCTGGGATGCTCACAGAACATTAAGTGATTGTTTTCTGCAGAGAACAGCCTAATTTACCCAGGGATGGTGGTGAAGGAACAATGGAGAATAATTCCACTGATAACAGGCTAAAGAATTGTTGATGTTGGCAGAAAGAATAAAACGCTCTTTCATAGTGGTCCAGAGTTTGAAATCTATAGTCTTTGGCCAAATGTCCAGGCAGATCATGATTTTTTATGGACTTAGTTGTGCACTCTCAGAGGGAAAAGCACATGAAGACACACATGTGCATTTCAATGATGTGCTTAAGGCACAACACACATGCATCTCGGATAAGCTGAATTTTTATTTGCACATTACAAGTGGCCGCAGATACCAAAGCCTGCCTCTCAAATGCACTCTGTGCATTTTACATTTTTTCTACTAGCTAATGTAAACATACCTTAAGGGATCATAAATGCTTGGATTAACATCAGCCAAGATATCTTGAGCACACATATAAATTTAAATAGTTGTGTTGATTACATTTCCACTTAGATAGTCAGAAACCTGACACATGAAAGGAAAAAGGGATTTATAAAGGCAAAGAATTTTTTTCCTTAGGATTTGGTTCTAGTGTCTGAAAAATAAATCTGAATTAAAAAAATTACTAGCATACGACTTACTATGTGCCAGGCAATTTATATACATGATGTGGTTTTATCTTCACAATGACCCCAGGGAGTATTTTATCAGCAAGGACACAGTCAAGGCACAGATTCTTCCCAAGATCACACAGCTGGTGATGCGAAAGTGGATTCCAGGCTAGGCAGTCTGCACCAAGCGTGCAAACTCTTAGTGACTCCATCCTACTGCCTCCTCAAATCCCAGGCCATCTTTTGTCACCGGCAGGTTCACAAATACCTGCATATCCTGTAACTCAGAGTAGTAACACTAGTGACTCTTCCTAAAGCTGAAGCAACAGCGTTGTTCATACTATTCTTTGCAAAAACCAGTAGATGAAGCTTAGTGCCATGACAATATCACTCTTATTCTTAGACAGGAAGGTGGCAGGCCAGCCCAAGGGAAATGTGCATTTCTCCATTCATTTACTCATTCATTCCACAAATGCTTAATATATGCCATATACTAAATGCTGAGGCTGTCATGGTGAAGAAGCAAATTTACATCCTAGCACCTAATACATGTCAATCCAAAGATAAATTAAGATATTACAATGTAATAAATAGGATAAAGGGAAAGGCGAGTCCCAAGAGGTTCCTGATCCTGTCCAGGGGACTCATAGGCACCTCCCTGACAGCTGAGACCTGAAAGCAAATGGGTTTTGTGAGTTAAGGTACAATCACTGGGAGAGACAACAGCCCAAGGAAAGGTGCTTGGGTAGGAGAAACACAGCCTGTTCTAACACTAAAGGAAGGTGGCAGTGGCCAGACTGTGGGAGGAGAAGTCCAGAAAGGGCAGGGCAGGGCTGAGACTCAGACTCAGACCAGCTCATTGGTCTCTGCTGCAGGCCATTCTCAGCACCTCTCTTGGATTAGCTCATCTGTGGTTTCCAGGCACCCTACGAGGCAGGTACTATTATGACCCCCTTTCTACAGATGAGAAAAATACCACTCAGAATGACTCAGTCATTTTTGCCCATGATCCCATGCCCAGCAAATGGGAGACTTAAACCCAGTCACTGTGACCTTGGGCTTTCACTATTAACTACTTGGCTAAACTGTTATGCCACGAGGAAATCAAGGCATAGCGAAGTTAAATAATTTGCCCAGTGTCACATGACAAGGGAAATGGTGCAGCCATTCAAATCTCATCAGTTTTTCTCTGGAGTCTGTGCCACTATCCACAGCCCTTGGCTGCCCCATGGCTAATTCTAGATGCCAATTCCAGGGACCAGGTGTTATTTACAGGGGTAGCAGGGAACATACCAACTTTGCTAAGTGAGCAGTGCCTTCACCAGGGCTTCAAAGACAAGCTCTTAACACAATGCTAGAAGAAACAATGACTTCCAAGGTCTTTACATGCTCCACCCACCCTCTGACCTTACAGAAATGATGGAAGAGGATCAGGCCTGAGCAGAGGGATCAGTTCTTTCCCTGGACTTCAGCATGTTTCCCTTTGTGCAGGGGGCATTTCTTCTTATCCCTGTTTTTCTGATAGAAAGAGCAGCATCTCAAATGTCTTCCAATCGGAAACCCATAGAACAGAAATTTTTTTTCAGAGATGATTAAAACAATATGGCTCAGCTTGATTTTGTTTCCCCCAAAATGGACATGTGTTTGCCATGTCCTTTTCCCCTCTGTGGCTTGCTAACGCTTTGCTTGTGGAACTGGGTCCTTCCTTATAGCCCGGCGTTTGAGATGGCAGAGGTTTCGGCCAACCACCTTTGCCAAAGATATTCTATTAGTCTTGGTTGTTATGGGCTGAGGGAGAGCTCCCTTCATGGGCATCTGGCAAGGTAGAGGAGAAAAAAACATACAGCAAGCTGCTGCTTCTGTTGCCTGGCACTCAGAGCCCATTATACATGCTGGTATCAAGTCTGGGCAATGAGACTGGCATCCCATCAGCCAAGGGACCTGGAGCAAATGCTTCTTTCCCATTACCATCTCACCCTTCTATCCCCTCTCTCTCTCCTTTTTTTGGGGGGGGGGGGTTTGTGTGTAGCAACAGACCACCAAATGGGCTCTCAGGTCAGCAACTTAATTTTCTTTCTTTCATTTCTACAGATACCAAATAAACCTATCTACTGCAAGTAGCCTCTGGTCTTTTCTGGCAGGAAGCTTCCTCCACATGCAGACCACTCAAAGCACCAGCCCAGGATTCCATGCTAAGCCAAACATGCTGTTTAACACTTAGCAGAGAAACTCTTGATTTTGCCTCTAGGACTTTGGAGTGTGTACTTGCCCTTGGCCTAGTGCTATGAAGCTCCATGGTGAGAAGGGTCTGTTGCTACTTTTGCACTACCAAACCCCTGCCTGACTAAAAAGGTGTGGAGTCCTTCTCTTACTGCATGTGAGAGACAGCAGGAGCTCCTGCCCCTTCCTCTAGTGAGGGCTCTCCTCAGGGACCCCAAGACTTGGCTTCACGCTTCTCCTGCCTGCTGAGCTGATCATACCCAAAAGTGTTTATGCTTTACTGTCACAGTAGGGCTGATTCATTTTAAAGCTGATGGAGCTGAACTTTTTTTAAAATTCCTTACCAGTTTTTTTTCCCAACTCCTCTTCTTCCCATTTTCCTCCCATTTGACCATTTCCTCTCTAGATACAAAAGAATTAAGAGTGGGGATGAGGAAGGCATGCAGGGACAGTTCTTCTCAATATCCTTTCCCCTCCCTTCCAGCCTTGTCAGTCCCTACTGTTCTTGCTCACAAACTTCCCAAACGTTGGGCCCACTGCCTCTTGCCAGAGTGAAGAGGGGAGAATGGTTCCTTTATATTTGGCTCCCAGATTATAAAAGTCATAGAAGATGCTTTCTTAGAATCCTGAAACATGTATTCAATTAAACATCAAGCTCTGTCCAAATATAGTTCATATTCTGGGTCAGGATCTCCCCTGTCATCTGATTTTTTTGGACGTCAGCCATGTTAGAAATCCATCCATTTAGGTCATTTTACTCCCTCCCTTCACTGCTGAAACAAGAATGTTCAGCAGAACTCAGAAGACAGTTCATGGCTCTGTGGTACTCTTTGATGCTAGACTAACCAGAGCTTTAGAGTGATATTTACAGTAACAAAAATGACTCAAGTACTTCTTGCTCCCCAGAAGCTGGTAGTATGGCTCTATCAAGTCATACACTTCTCATGCAGAGACGTTTCCTATCCTAAGAGACTGACATTATATTGGAGGTTTCAGATAAACAATTAAGAAGCTGATTTTGGGGAGGCAAGATGGTGGAGAAGTAGGGAGCTCTGTAATTTTCGCCTGTCCACATCTCTCAAACAAAGAAGGACTAAAGCCATAAGACATGGAACTTCAAGAATCTGGGAGTAAAGAGACAGAGTCTGCTAAGAAGACAGCCTTATAGGGCTACCTCAAGAAACAAGTCAAAGTACACACAGTGGAGAGTCTCAAATATCAATATGAGTAGGAAAATAAGATAACCAAAGGCAAAATAAGAGAGACCAAGGGACACCATTAAGAGAATACCTCCTGAACAGACAGGCCCTGGACAGTCAATGAGCCTTTTAATATAGCAATACTCACTGGTGCAGAGTGCATAACAAGCATTTAAAACTGACAAGAGACAGAAAGCTAGCCAAAATGATGAAACGGAAGAACTCTCCTCTAAAGAAATTCCAAGAAGAAGTCACAGCTACAGAATTGTTCAAAAACAGATATAAGCAGGGGCACCTGGGTAGCTCAGTCAGTTGGGTGTCCGACTTCAGCTCAGGTCATGATCTCATGGTTTTTGAGTTCAAGCCCCATGTTGGGCTCTGTGCGACAGCTCAGAGCCTGGAGCCTGCTTCCAATTCTGTGTCTCCCTCCTTCTCTACCCCTCCCCCATCATGTTCTGTCACACACACACACACACACACACACAAAACAAAAACAAAAAACAAATATAAGTAACAGAGCAGAGCAAGAATTTAGAACAACTGTCATAAAATTAATCGGTGAGCTTGAAAAAGGCATGGAAGACATCAGAGAAACTATTGCTACAAGACTATGGACCTTAAAAATAGTTGTGATGAATTTAAAAATGCTATAAATGAGGTGCATAATAAAATTGAGGTGGCACTGCACAGATTGAAGAGGCAGAGAAGAGAATAGGTGAATTAGAAGACACAATTATAGAAAAAGAGGAAGCTAAGAAAAAGAGAGAAATTGATTCAGGAGCACAAAAGAAGAATTCAAGAACTGAGTGATACAATCAAATAGAACAATATCCATATCATAGACATTCCTGAAGAAGAAGAAAGAGAAAGGTGCTGAAGGGGTACTTGAGCAAATTATAGCTGAGAACTTCCCAAATCTGGGGAAAGAAACAGACGTTGAAATCCAAGAGGCACAAAGAATTCAAAGAAGTAACTTGAATTGACCTTCTGCATGACATATATTTTGCCAGTTTCACTATGATAAAGACAAAGAGAGAATTCTGAAAGCAGCTAGGGATAAAAGGGAACTAGCATACAAAAGTAAACCTATCAAGTGGTTACAGACCTATCTACTGAAACTTGGCAGAACAGAAAGGAATGGCAGGAAATCTTCAATGTCATGAACGGAAAAAAATATGCAGCCAAGAATCCTTTATCCAGCAAGCCTGTCATTCAGAATAGAAGGAGAGATAAAGGTTTTCTCAAATAAACAAAAACTGAAAGAATTCATCACCATTAAACCAGCTAAAAGAAATGCTAAGAGGGGCTCGATGAGGGAAATGTTACAAGGAACATAAGGTACCAGAGACACCACTACAAGTATGAACCCTACAGAGAACACAATGACCCTAATCCCATATTTTTTCAATAATAACGCTGAATGTAAATGGACTGAATGCTCCAATCAAAAGACATAGGGTAGCAGAATGGCTAAAAAAACAAAATCCATCTTTTGCTGTCTATAAGAGACTCATTTTAGACCTGAAGACACCTTCAGATTGAAAATAAGGGGGTGGAGAAATATCTATCGTGTGACTGGAAGTCAAAAGAAAGCTGCAATAGCCATACTTATATCAGACAAACTGGACTTTACAGGCAGTAACAAGAGATGAAGAAGAAGGGCAATATATAATAATTACAGGATCTATCCATAAGGAAGAGCTAACAATTATAAACATCTATGCACCAAATTTGGAGGCACTCAAATACATAAACCGTTTAATCACAAACAGAAATAATCTTATTGTTAAGAATGTGCTAATTGCAGGGGATTTTAATACTCTACTTACAGCAATGGATAGATCAACTAGACAGAAAATCACCAAGGAAACAATGGACCTGAACGACACATTGGAACAGATGGATCTGACAGATATATTTAGAACTCTACATCCTGAAGCTATGGAATTCACTTTCTTTTCAAATGCACATGGTACATTCTCTAAAATAGACCACATACTAGGTCATAAAACAGCCCTCAATACATATAAAAGAGCTGATCTCATACCATGCACACATTCAGATCACAATGCTATGAAACTTGAAATCAATCACAGGAAAAAGTCTGGAACCAAAAACATGGAGGTTAAAGACCACCCTACTAAAGAATGATTGGGTCAATCAGGCAATTAGAGAAGAAATTTTTAAAAATACATGGAAACAAATGAAAATACAACAATCCAAACTCTTTCAAATGCAGCAAAGGCAGTCCGAAGAGGAAAGTATATTATAATCCAGGCCTATTTCAAGAAACTAGAAAAAGCACATATACAAAATCTAACAGGGCACTTAAAGGAACTAGAAAGAGAGCAGCAAGAGGACACCAAACCCATCAGAAGAAAAGAAATAATAAAGATCAGGGCAGAAATTAACAATATAGAATTCAAAAAACAGTTGAACAGATCAATGAAAGTTGGCTTTTTGAAAAAATATACAAAATTGATAAGCCTCTAGCCAGGCTTCTCAAAAAGAAAAGAGAGGGGATCCAAATAGACAACAAATGAAAATGGATCTATTATAACCAATCCCTCAGAAATACAAGTAATCATCAGGAAATACTATGAAAAATTATATGCTAACAAACTGGACAACCTAGAAGAAACGGAAAAATTCCTAAACAGACACGCACTACCAAAATTCAAATGGAAAGCAATAAAAAACCAGAACAGACCCATCACCAGTGAAGAAATTGAATCAATGATCAAAAATCTCCCAATGAATAAGAGCGCTGGGCTAGATGGCTTCCCAGCAGAGTTAATACCCATTCTTTTCAAGCTATTAAAAAAAAATAGAAATAGAAGGAAATCTTCCGGACACTCTCTATGAAGCCAGCATCACTTTGATTTCCAAACTGGAGAGAGACCCAGCAAAAAAAGAGACCTTGAGGCCAATATCTTTAATGAATACAGATGCAAAAATACTCAACAAGATACTAGCAAATCGAATTCAAAAGCATATAAAAAGAATATCCACCATAATCAAGTGGGATTCATTCCTGGGTTACAGGGCTAGTTCAATATTTGCAAAGCAATCAATGTGATACATAACATTAACAGAAGAAATGATACGAACCATATGATTCTGTCAATAGATGCAGAAAAAGCACTTGACAAATTATAGCATCCTTTCTTAACAAAAACCCTCCAGAACGTCGGGATAGAAGCAACTTACTTAAACATCCTAAAGCCATTGAAAAGCCCACAGCTAATATCATCTTCAATGGGGAAAAACTGAGAGCTTTCCCCCTGAGATCAGGAACACAAATGGGATGTCCACTCTCACCACTGTTGTTGAACACAGTGCTAGAAGTCCTAGCATCAGCAATCAGACAGTAAAAAGAAATAAAAGGCATAAGAATTGTCAAAGATGGAGTCAAACTTTCATGTTTTGTAGATGACATGATACTCTACATGAAAACCTGACAGACTCCACCAGAAGCCTACTAGAACTGATCCATGAATTCAGCAAAGTTACAGGGTACAAAATCAATGTACAGAAATGGGTTGCATTTTTATACACCAATAATGAAGAAACAGAAAGAGAAATCAAGAAACTGATCCCATTTACAATTGCATAAAAAACCATAAAATACCTAGGAATAAACCTAACCAAAGATGTAAAAGATCTGTATGATGCAAACTATAGAAAACTTATGAAGGAAATTGAAGACGACACAAAGAAATGGGAAAACATTCCATGATCATGGATTGGAAGAATAAATATTGTTAAGTTGTCACTACTACCCAAAGCACTCTGCATATTCAATGCAATCTCAATCAAAATTGTACCAGTCTTCTTCTCAAAGCTAGAACTATCTTAAAATTCGTATGGAACCACAAAAAGCCCTGAATAGTCAAAGAATATTGAAGAAGAAAACCAACATGGAAGGTATCACAATCCCAGACTTTAGCCTCTATTGCAGTGCTGTCATCATCAAGACAATATGGTATTGGCACAAAAACAGACATATAGAGCAATGGAATAGAGAACCCAGAACTGGACCCACAAATGTATGGCCAATTAATCTTGGACAAAGCAGGAAAGAGTATCCAATGGAAAAAAGACAGCCTCTTTAGCAGGTGGTGCTGGGAGAACTGGACAGCAACATGCCAAAGAATGAAACTAGACCACTCTCTTACACCATACACAAAAATAAACTCAAAAGGGATGAAGGACCTGAATGTTAGCCGGAAAACCATCAAAACCCTAGAGGAGAAAGCAGGAAACACCCTCTTGACCTCAACCACAGCAATTTCCTACTCGACACAGCCTGAAAGGCAATGAATCAAGAGGAAAAATGAACTACTGGGACCTCATCAAGATAAGAAGCTTCTGCACTGCAAAGGAAATAATCAAGAAAACTAATGGGCCTCTGTTGGGATGGGAAAAGATAGTTGCAAATGGCATATCAGATAAAGTGCTAGTATCCAAAATCTATAAGGAACTCACCAAGCTCCACACCCAAAAAACGAATAATCCAGTGAAGAAATAGGCAGAAGATATGTATAGACACTTTTCCAAAGAGAACATCCAGATGGCCAACAAACAAATGAAACGATGTTCAGGATCACTCATCATCAGGGAAATACAAATCAAAACCACACTGAGATACCACCTCACATTGATCAGCATGGCTAAAATGAACCAAACAGGAGACTATAGATGCTTTCAATGATGTGGAGCAATGGACACCCTCCTACACTGTTGGTGGGAATGTAAACTGGTGCAGCCACTCTGGAAAACAGTGTGGAGGTTCCTCAAAAAACTATCCATAGAGCTCCCTTATGACCCAGCAACAGCACTGCTAGGGATTTACCCAAGGGATACAGAAGTGCTGATGCATAGGAGCACATGTACCCCAATGTTCATAGCAGTACTCTCAACAATAGCCAAATTATGGAAAGAGCCGAAATGTCCATCAACTGATGAATGGATCAAGAAGACATGGTTTATTTATACATTAGAATACTACATTGCAATGAGAAAGAATGAAATCTGGCCATTCATAACAATGTGGATGGACCTCAAGGGTGTCATACTAAGTGAAATAAGTCAGGCAGAGAAGGACAGATACCATATATTTTCACTCATAAGTGTAACAGGAGAAACTCAACAGAGGACCATGATGGAGGGGAAGGGGGGAAAAATAAGTTGGGGAGAGAGAGAAAGGCAAATTTTCAGAGACTCTTGAATACTGAAAACAAACTGAGGGCTAATAGGGGAAGGGGAGAGGGGTGGGGTGTTGATGAGCATGAAGGAGGGCACTTGTGGGGATGAGCACTGGGTGTTTTATGGAAACCAACTTAGCACTGGGTGTTTTATGGAAACCAACTTGACAATACACTATTAAAAAAATCTGATTTTGGCCCTTGGACTGCATAGTCACTCTCATAATGTTAAGTTGCCCTCACATACATGCATGTGATTTTAACTATTAATGACGGCAGTAAGTAAAATGGAAGAGACAACAGAATGGTAGAAAATGTTTGCAGGTTGTATGTCTGTTATGGCTTTAACATCCACAATATATAAAGAAATCCTGCCACTCAACAAATAGGCAACCCAAATTAAAACATGGGCAAAAAGACTCAAATAGACATTTCTCCAAGGAAGATACACAAGTGGTCAGTAAACACATGAAAAGATTTTTAACCCCATAGGTCATGAGGGAAGGCAAATCAAGTCATAAAGAGCTACTACTTCACAGCTGCTAGGTTTGCTAAAGGGCCAGACAATAAGAAGTGCTGATTAGGATGTGGAGAAATTGGAGCACCCCCTTCCCTCCCCCGGCTACAATACTGATGTACTTCTGGTAAGAATGTACAGTGGTGCAGCCAGTATAGAAGACAGTTTGGCAGTTCCTCAGAAAGCTAAACATAGAATTATCATAACTCAGAAATTTCATCCCTGGGTATGTATCCAAAACAATTGAAAGCAGGGTCTCAGAAAGATAGCTGTATGTCCGTGCTCATTGTAGCACTATTTACAGTAGCCAAAAGGTAAAAACAACCCAAATGTCTGATAGATGAATAGATAAACAAAATGTTGTAGTTACATAAAATGGAAAATTACTCAGCTGTGAATACTGCAGTTCTGAAACATGTTACTACATAAACTTTGAAAACATTACACTTAATGAAATAAGCCAGGCACAAAAGGACACATGTTAGATGTTCACTCTTATAGGAAATATCGAGCATAAGTAAATTTATAAAGACAAAGTAGAATAAGGGTTCCCAGGGGCTGGAGGGAGGGACTTAACAGATTAGAGTTTCTGTTTGGGGTGATAAAAATGTTTTATAAATAGATAGTGGCCATGGCTGTACAACACTGAATGCAGCTAAAGTCACTAAATCATACATTTAAAAACGGTTAAAATACATTTCGTGTTACATGTATTTTGCTACAATTAAAAAATTCATTTAAAAAATTTAAAAACTAAAGTTTAGGGGCCCCTGGGTGGCTCAGTTGGTTGAGCATCCAGCTTCGGCTCAGGTCATGATCTCACAGTTCGTGGGCTCGAGCCCCATGTCAGGCTCTGTGCTGACAGCTCAGAGCCTGGAGCCTGCTTCGGATTCTGTGTCTCCCTCTTTCTCTGACCCTTTCCTGCTCATGCTGTCTCTTTCTCTCTCAAAAATAAATAAAACATTTAAAAAATTTTTAAAAACTAAATAAAAATAAAAAAACCAAAGCTTAAATAAATATTTTCACAATGAAATTTCTTCTGAAGTTCCCTCAGCTATATTTTGGAGTCAGAACGCAGAACCAGATCTTCTGACTTTGATTTAAGCTTTAATCCATTAAAACATTTGGTGTTTTTAAATTATACATTGGTTGATTCATTCAAATCATTTCTGTCATTCAGATATTTATGGTAAGTGCTTCATAATGGAAAATTGGTGCTGAGGGGTGGGCGGAAGAAACAAATTTCAACATGTGGTCTATGTCCGGTTCCTTGATCGAAGGCCCCTTATATGCTATCCCAAATAATCTTTCCATTATGAATCATTTTTAATGTTATTTACTCATTTTAGTTTTGAGAGAGGGTGCATATTGGAATGCACCTGAGTGCACCTAGTAGAGGAGGGGCAGAGAAAGGGAGAGCAAGAACCCTAAGCAGTCGCCACACTGTCAGTGCAGAGCCCACTGTGGGGCTCAATCTCTCAATCTGGAGATCATAAACTGAGCCAAAATTAAGAGTTGGAGGCTTAACTGACTGAGCCACCCAGGCGCCTCCTCCTCTTATGAATCATTATCATCCCCATTCTATGGCTGAGGGCATGAAGCTAAGGGAGGCTCATTAAAACTGCCAGTAGCAAACAGCAGATTTGGGATTGGAACCTTGATCTGATGAATTCTAAGCACTCCATGCCTGGTGCCATTTATTCTCTCCCTCATACACGTCTCTCCCAAATTCCCTTGGATTCTTGGCTCTCCCCATTGTTTTTAGGAATGGACAGCTTCACAGGGGAAAGCAGCTCCTTGTGAGCAGCTCTATGTTCTGGGTTCTGGGTCATTCAGGGTTGCTCCTGTTCCAGGCAGCAGCAAGGCTTGGGTTTTGCAGCAATTGCTCTGCAGCTCGAGGAGGGGCCACCCCAGGGGTCTGTTGGCAAGCATGGCAACGTGATGATGCCACACACAGAAGGGAAAAAAAAAGAAAGAAGAAAGGCAGCTGCTACAGGTGAAGGGAGCTGGCAGACTCCCAAGGCCCAGGTCCAAACAAGCGGCAGGTGCACCCTCTGCTTCCCACAGGCTACCAGGCTGGGACAGCACTGGGTTCTGCCAAAGGCTCAGCTCCATGCGTTTGATAGTAGCACATTCCTGAGTCTCTGTAGGCACATTTGGGGCTGGGGAATGATGGAGGGGCTGCAGAGAGGGGCCTGGAGGCTAGGCCCAGCCAACCACAGGCCTGCTTGGGCCAAGGAGTAGGTAGGCCTAGGATTGCAGGGAGCAAGGCAGGACAAGGAAAAGTAGAGGTGATTCAGATTCATGAGAAGAGCCAGCGGCAGATCTCTTCTTGGCTTCTGCCCAGCTGTGCTGCCCCGCATTTCTCTGCTGCTGCTTCTGAGACCGTGTTGAAGAATTCCCGTTTTCCCCTGCAAGCGTACAAGGCTTGTTCCTGCATTCATAAGAGCTTTATTATCTGTGCATTTGGGGAACCACTGTGTTTTCCAAATCAGCAAGAGAGGACAGGCAACGCAGGAAATGAGTAGTTCTTTCTCTTTCCACTTACCAGTGAGTTTTCAGATCATTATGAAACAGAAAGCTCTGCCTTCATTTACTCCATCACATGAGGTCTTAATGTACTTCAGTCCACTGCTCATTAATACCGCTAAGGAGCATTTGCAGAGTATTTAAAATTGGCTGGCGTGCGCTCTCTCTTCTCACTCCCCGTGGTGCAGTCCAGTTTCTGGGATGAAGTTCGATCAATAAACACGTTCTTTCTGTCTGTTGAGACTCTGTGTCTTCCAGTTAGAAGAGAGGGGCAAAACATGTTGCTTTATTATATGGAGGGAGACAGCAGTCAATTTTGGCTCAATGCAGAGTGGGAAATGCTGATTTTTCATATGTTTGTGTAACAGAAACAACAAAACATCCGCTTGGAAAGCAACAGGATTTTTCTGAGCCAAACCACACACAAATAGGCTTTCAGTAACTAAAGGAAGGCAGAAGAGAACAGGAGTGTGGGCCCTTGGGGACCACGGCTGGTTACTCTTTGGGCCCAGGTGTGGAGATCCAATGTGAAATGGCAACCCCTGTGAGACAGCCTTTCTAGCTCCAGGTTATGAAAATCCTGCCTGGCCCAGGGGAGTTATCAAATCCCCATGGGGTCTGGATCCTCACCTTAGCAGGCAAAATGCCTACCTGCATCCCCTACCATCCGGGCTGCTGTTCAGGGCCTTCCCACTGGAATCTGACAATGTAAGTCCTCTGAGTCTTCTCATTTTTAAACACCATGCACAGGCCCTCTGGTTTCCCAGAAGACACTGCTTTGGACTCTTTGGGGACTCAGATTTTCAACTAAAAAGCATGGTGGCAGATGAGGGAATGTCTTGTGCTTGTGGTTCACTGCTAACAGTAATGCACAAGGAGAGAATAGGCAGGAGGTAAGGGAAGGTGAGAGAGAGAGAAGGAAGTTGGGGAAGGATAGGAGAAGGGAAGAAAAAACATGCTAGTCGAAGCCTCTGGAAGCTTGGATTTTACTTGCAGCTTGCCAGTTATTAACTTAAATGACAGAGGGTAAGACTTACTCTCTCTTTGTCTGGATAGGAAATAATTTAAACAACCTTATGAGTTTTTATCCCAGATAGGTGATTTGAGGGTCAAATTGAAAGATGAATATGACGATACTTTGCCACCAGTGAAACCCAAATAAAACTTGGCCACCTTAAGGCCCAACCTGAGCACAAAGTTATTCTACACACACACTTTAATCCAAAAAGTATTGAAAAGTAATGTACATTTTTACTGGATGACTTTTGAAGAGGTGACAAGGAGGATATATGCCATACAACATGGCAAAATTATTCAAACAGAACTTCTTATCTATCTCTTCTCCAAACATCCCTTTCTTTATGTGAGCTATTTCATGATGTCTTCCCTTTTTAAGTGGTTCGGCCCATAATGACCACACCCATACTATCTTTTTCTCTTTAATCCTGTCCTCCAGGTTTCTAGGTAGTTTCCTCACTAGATTACTAAATATGCTCACCTAGCTAGGGAGATATACTTCTCCTTTTTCTTTTAATGTTTGTTTATTTTTGAGAAAGCCAGCACAAAGTGGGGAGGGATAGTGAGAGAGGAGGACACAGAATCTCAAAGCAGGCTCCAGGATCTGAGCTTTTTGCACAGCGCTGGACACGGGGCTCAGACTCATGAACCATGAGATCATGACCTGAACCAAAGTCAGCCACTTAACCAACTTAGCCAACCAGGTGCCTCAATCTACTTCTCCTGCTATTTAAGCTTCTTCATCATGACCTCTCTACCCATTACCCTGATCTGTCCCATAAACATCCAATAGACACACAGCATCAGCATGGTAGTCTCCCTCAAAACTGGGTGCGTGAAAAAATTGTGGTTACATTCTTATATAATTCTTATTGTTATTCCTTGTTATGCCTTTAATAAAGGATTCTTATTTAAGAAAATGTGATTATAACTTAGTATGTCACAATAGCACAAAATCAGTGATAACATAATCTATGTCTGCTTGATCATTTATGAGAACCTATCATGTATAAGAGTCTCTATCCTGGCTGTAGAGGGGGATAAATCTCTCACCAGGTCACAGAAAACCTAAATTAAAGTATCACCCAGGTTCTTCAAAAACAGATCTTGCCTTAAGGGATCTCAAGAGACGTGGCCTTATGTGTTGCTATGGCTTCACCATGGCACACATATCACTCAGCAGGTGAGGAAATGGGGACCCAGGAAGGTCAGTTACCTATATCCTTACAGTAAGTGGCAGAGTTGTGAGTTGAATCTTGATGTCAGTTTCTAGAGCCCTTGATGCCTCACTGGTGTTTAAGTTATAGGCCCCACTTCCTGATTCTGTCTCTATGTCCAGAAACAGTCCCATTTTGTAGTCCTGAATCCACTGCAGGGTGGTCTTTACATATAGATGGACTTGGCTTATGGCATGTGATCTGATGGGTTACCCTAGCCATAGCTTATTTCCTTATGCCTTACAAAAGCCCCTGAAATGGTTATAACTCATTTCTTTCTTTTAGATGAGGTGGGGTCATAAAATACACAGAACTCTTGCTCAACTTTTCACACGTGTATTGCCATATCACATAACAGGTGTTCCTGCCAAGCTCACACAGAACACTGGACTACTCATCACTGAACTCTAGGGATCCAGTACAAATTATGTGAGATGGCAGTTGAGAAGAAATCTATTGGCCTGGAAAAATAACTCCCCAGTGAAAAGGTATATAAGTTACCTGGCCAGAAGAACTTAGTTTGATATGGTTGATGCCTCTGTTTTTAGAGAAGTCATCCTTCTCTTGGCTTCTGAGACATCACACTCTCCTCTTTCTCTCTCACTGTGTTTGCCATCCTGCCTTGTCTTCTCACACTGACTCCTCACCATCCTAATCTCTCTGTGTTGGTACCTCAAGGCCCCATTTTGGTATTGCTTCACCTCTCTGTTTACATGCTCTCCCCACATGATCTCACCTAGGCCCATAACTTAGATACCTGTGTCCATGGCTCCCAAAGCTAAATTTCCCACCAGGATATATTCCTCAATCTCAGACTTGGGAGTGTGTAGGCATTTCAAACCTATTATGATAATGGAGAGCTTGGTTCCTTCCCAGCTCACTCTTTCTCCATCGCAGTGAACAGCACCCTTATCTTTCCAGTGGTTCAAGAGAAATCTTCTCTTGCTTTCTCTCACCACAGTGTCTAATCCAGAAACAATTAATATTGACTTTATTCTGTGACTTATTCCGAGTCTCTCTACTTTTCTCTATCTTCTCAACAAGTACTTTTAGTCCAAGTCAGGAACACTTTCCACCTGGCCCCTTTAATAGCATCCTATCTAGCCTCCCTGCTAGAACCCTGCCTTATGGCCTTTCCACTGGCTCTTCCCTCTGCCTGAAATGTTTCTCTCTCCCACCACCAATCTTCATAAGGAGGGTCCTTTTTGTCATTGATTGATCAGCGTATGTGTTACCTCTTCTGAGGTTTTTCTAAGCACTCAATCTAAAGTAGCTATGTGTATTAGTTTCCTGACCCTAATGTAAGAAATTACCATAAAATGTGTGGCTTCAAACAACAGATATTTATTCTCTCATAGTTTCGGGGGTCAGAAATCAGAAATCAAGGTCTCAGCAGGGCAATACCCAGCAGGTGCATGCCCTCATTGGTTTGTGGCTGCATCATTCCAATCTCTGTCTGTGGTCCCGCTGCTTCCTGTTCTGTCTTGAAACTCCCTCTGCCTCCTATAATAATACTTGTAACTGTATTTAGGGTTCACCTGGATAATCTAGGAAAAGTTCCTTTTCTCAAAATTCTTAAACTATTGCATCTTTTGCCATATAAATAATATTAACAGGTCCCAGGAATTAGGACTCAGACATCTTTTTGGATCCTACCATTCAGCTACACCATGCAAGACACACTGCTTGATTTTAACTATTTAACACTTATTGTTATTGTCCCTCATTTCTATACCAACTTGTTTTTGAATTCCTGTCTCTCCACCAGAATGTAAGCACCATGAAAGCAAGGACAATGCCTATCTTTACTCCCCTGATGTTGAGAACACCGCCAAGCACAGAACAGGCATCTTAAAATATTTTTAGATGCCTACACTGAGGATTAAATTAAACCAATAGTTGTTAAGCTTATTTAGTTATTTGCTCCATAAAATCCTTTGTTCAGACGCAGAAGCCTAACAGGTAGAGAGAGGGAGATAGTTGAAAGCTGAACTCTTGTGTTTGAAGTGGGGGTGAGAAGCGGAGGGCTCTGGGCCTTAGGTATCTTATTCCTTCTGATGATGTGCACCAGAGATAGGAGAAATTGTTTGAAAAGAAATAACTTTATCTTGGCTCAAATTAGCTGCTCAGGAGAATGAGGACATAAAAGAACTTGGAGGAAATGGGCCCCTGGACAGATAACATTTTGATGGGTGAGCCGGTGCAGGTAGTAGAGACGTGGTGATGAGCCAGGTCCAACAGGGCAGTGTGTGGTCACCGCAGGGGTGCTGCGAAGGTTTGAGAACTGAAAAGTTCTCTTTTACTCTGAATTTGACTATAGGTATTCAATATTAGGTGACCTATCTTTCCCAAAATGTATCCTCTTGCCCTGAAAAGAGTGAGGCTGTTTAGGGTTTTTCTTTTAAAAGAGTGACGCTGTGGGGATGGGAGAGGTTGGAAAAAGTAGTGCTTTATAAAGCGTAGGCTCTATAATCAAGCAGACCCTGGAACCAGTCTAGGATCACATGGCTTCCTGGCCATATGATCTTGGGCAGGCCGCTTCACCTCTGCGAACCTCATTTTCCCCATCTGCAACATGGGAATAACAATAATACTTATCTCACAGGAGTTAAGTATTGCAAAGCCATTTACACTAAGCATGTAGTGTGTCATCAGTACATAGGCATAGCTTGCAATACATTGTTATAATTACCACTTATTAACTATTAATTTGAGTATTTAGGTTTTCAGTTGTGAAGCTCAGGCCCTTGAGAAGTCCCTCATTTCCTTGCAGTCCCTATAGCAAATTGACCCTTGAACCAGGCCAGAGAAGAATTTATTCATTCACTTAATCAGGAACTATCTATTAATAAGGAGCTACAGCAACTTGAACTGTTCTAGGTGAAAAGGATAAGGAAGTATTTAAGACAAATTTTCTTTTCTCAGAGTTTGCCTTTTGTTGGTGGAGACAGATAATGAACAAGTAAGCTCTGTGGGGAAATCCCAAAAATGCCCATTTCCTTGCTATGTTTATCACTTTTGGTCCATTCTTCTCACATAATGTATACCTTGGGAGCTTAACCTGAGCCCTGCTCTGCAGCTGTAAGAGTCTGCTGCCAAAACAGCCTACCACCCTCCTACACTGTTGGTGGGAATGTAAACTGGTGCAGCCACTTGGAAAACAGTGTGGAGGTTCCTCAAAAAATTATCAATAGAACTCCCCTATGACCCAGCAATAGCACTGCTAGGGATTTACCCAAGGGATACAGAAGTGCTGATGCACAGGAGCACATGTACCCCAATGTTCATAGCAGCACTTTCAACAATAGCCAAAACATGGAAAGAGCCTAAATGTCCATCACCTGATGAATGGATCAAGGAGATGTGGTTTATCTATACAGAGGAATACTACATGGCAATGAGAAAGAATGAAATTTGGCCATTGGTAGCAACATGGATGGACCTCAAGGGTGTCATGCTAAGTGAAATAAGTCAGGCAGAGAAAGACAGAAAACATATGTTTTCACTCATAGGTCTAACAGGAGAAACTTAAGAGAGGACCATGGGGAGGGTAAGGGGGGAAAAGAGGGAGGCAAATCATGAAAGACTCTTGAATACTGCAAACACACTGAGGGCTTGAAAGAGGAGGGGGAAAGGGGAAGGGAAGTGATGGGCATGGAGGAGGGCACTTGTGGGGATAAGCACTGGGTATTATATGGAAACCAACTTGACAATAAACTATAAAAAAAATAAACATTAAAAAATAAGAAAAATAAACATTTAAAAATAAATTAATTAATTAAATAAAATAGGAAAATAAAAACCCCAGCCTACTAATGCTACAGAGGAGCCCCCTCCCTCATCCCTCCTCTCTGCAGGCCTGGAGCAACTTCCTCAGGGGAACTCATAGCCCATTCTCATGCAGCTTGGGTGATAAAGATGCCTGTGATGATACTTTTAGAAGAAATTACCAGTGGAGAGTGCCTACTAAGTGGTAGGTACCATTGTGCTATTTTATATAGATCACCTTATTTAAATCCTCGCAAGAACCTATGAGCCAACTTCCACTATGAATCCCATTTTAGAAGTGAAGAAAATGATAACCAGAGAGTTTATGAAACTTGTGCCAAGATGCTGTTTCTGAGTGGCGCAGCTAGGATTTGACTTGATTCCAGAGCCCCTAGCTTCAGTTCTTTGCTCGGCTCGGTTTCATGGGTTCACAGAAAGACTTCGAGGGGTCTATGTGATGCTTCCAGCTAAGGGTGAAGGAGAGCTGTGGGGTATGTGGTCTGGCGGTCATCCCACAGCTGACTGATGCTCCTGGGCAGGACTCCATACCTCAGGTGTGGCACTGCCATGCCCAGGTGGACCACCTACTGCCTCTGCTTGCAAGAGGAGGATTGCTATATAGCCTCAAAGGAGAGAGAAAAAATGATCCCACAACTTAATGGTTGAGGGACCTTGGGCAAGTCATTAGCTTCTCTGTGTCTCACTCTTTTTTACCTATAAAAGGACACTAAAAATAAAACCTACTTCACAGGTAGTTGGCAGGACTAACATAAGTAATGTGAGAAAGCACTTGGCACAATGCCCGACATGTAAAGAGAACCAAAATGCTGAGGAAGGAGGGAGGGAGGAAAGATCATTGAAACCCAAGCTAATTATCATTTATTCTAGGCTGAGCTCCTTCTCTCTCTACCTCAGTGTCCCTATTCACCAAATGTGTAGATTTCCAAAAAGTACTGAGCTCTCAAGTCCCTCATGTCTAAACTTCCCAAAGTCTCTGGGTCTCTGTAGAACAAAGAGAGACCTCATTAAATAAGCAGAGATGAGTCCCTTCCTCATTGCCATTGCCAGGCCTGTGTCTCAGAATCAAGAACTTAAGGATGGTTTCTGGATGAAAACAAACTCCAGGAAAGTCAGCCTTTCTTTTTAAGGCTGAATAATACTCCGTTGTATATATACCACGTTTTGTTAACCCACTCAACCATGGACTGACACTTGTGTAGCTTCTACACTTCAGCCATTGTGAATGTCTTTGGTGGTGGCTATCTTACTCCCCTTTTGTTCTATAGGAAATGAGTCCAGGGACATTATTTCTTATGCTAAAACCAGGACAGAAGTATGCAAAGGATGTGTGGGTCTCTGCAAGTGGTGAGATCTGCCTAGGAAAACAATATAAATGTGTGATTAAGAAGTCCCTCTTTGGAATCACACAAACTTGAACTGAATTTCCGGGCCACCCACTGCCACTTGTGTAAAGCATAAACAAATTATACGGCTTTTTGAAATCTGTTTCCATGTGTGAAAATCCAGGATGCTGATGAGCTGCATCATGGGATTGTAAAGCTCACAGCCCAAGTCAAGTGCATGGCCAGCACTCAGAAACGGAGTGGGAAGTAGACTGGCTTTGGCATTTTGTTTCCTCATACACTCTAGTACCCTCCTGCCTGACCCAGAAACTTTCCACAAGGCTGTTCCCTCTGCCCTTTGTTATTAGCTCCTTTTAACCTTCAGATCACTGCCTAATCCCACTTGCCCCCGTAGAATGTCTCTGCCCTTTTTGATGGAGTCAAGGCCCCCTCCCTTTGTACCTGCTCCTAATAAGGTAGACTTGTCTTCCTAACAGCTAACATTCTCTCAGTACCTAGCAGTATCTGGCCAATAGTTGACTCTCAGAAAATATTTTTACAAGTAGTTGTATAAATGAACAAAAACTCTGGAAAATTAAAGATGATGCAGGTTTTCAAAGTGGGGACCTGGCATTGGCCTGGGCAGCCCACATTGCTCCACACTCCTCTTCTAGCCCTCCTCAATCTCTATCATAGCACCTCACCTTCTCCCCCCAGGGCCTGGCATACGCTGTCAGGACTTCAATCTTCCAAGTGGGGCCTGCAGCGAAAGCAGGAGGGGAGAAACTACAGGCCTTGCTAAGGTTTAAAGATGCGCTCACCTGAAATTGCACAATTCATCCTGTGGGCTCAGCAGGAATGCGGCATTTTGAGAAATTACACCTCTGAGCTGCCAGAATGTATTCAGCCAGCCAAGAACAGAAGTTGGCCCGACTGGGGCACATCCGGAGAGCAGCAAATATGCACAGTGAGCTCGCGGGCAAAGCGCTTTTACTTCTCTGGGGAATGTCCAAGAATGGCCCCCTATCTGGGGGACCCTTCTCCCCTGGTTCTAGGGTACCGTATCGAATGGTTTCCAAAACCCGTGCTGGGAAGGGAGGATAGAGAGGAGCTATACATGCAAATGATTGCCAGAGCTTTGGGCTATCACCCTCCAAACTTTTACTCGTTGGTTTGGGGTGGCGTGGGATGAAAGAGATGTTAAAATCACAAGCTCTGGGGTTTGCAAACCAGGGTTCAGGTCCATGGTCTGACCCTTACTAGCAGTATAACCTTGGCCAAGCTTCCACACCTCAGTGTGACTCAGCTATCTCTTCTATAAAAGAGGGAAGATCATAGTACCTTTCTTCTAGGATTTGTTTGAAGATTTAAAAACTGACCACATTAAACAAAATAAAAATTAAAAAGAGAACACATAGAAGCATTCAGATGAGTGCCTCATTTGTAGTTAGTGCTTAATAAATATAAGCTTCTCTCATTGTGTAAATAGAATTGGAAGAACACTTGGTAGAAAAGGGTTCCAGGAAATTTCAATTTCATAGTCTCATAAACAGTTCTCTCCATCTTGGGGCACCTAGATGGCTCAGCTGGCTAAGTATACAACTCTTGGTTTTGGCTCAAGTTATGATCTCATGGTTCATGAGATCAAGCCTTAGGCCGGGCTTCTATTGACAGTGCAGAGCCTGCTTGGGATTCTCTCTCTCTCTCTCTCTCTTTCTCCCTCCCTCTCCCTCTCCCTCTCCCTTTCTCCCCTGTCACATACTCTTTCTGTTTCTCTCTCTCAAAATAAATAAACATTAAAAAGAAATTTCTTGGGGCGCCTGGGTGGCTCAGTCAGTTAAGCATCCAGCTTCGGCTCAGGTCATGATCTCACAGTGTGTGGGTTCGAGCTCCGCGTTGGGCTCTGTGCTGACAGCTAGCTCAGAGCCTAGAGCCTATTTCGGATTCTGTGTC
>NC_043711.1:26628151-26629536 GCF_006229205.1 Suricata suricatta | reverse complement strand
CTGCTCCCACTGCAGCCTTCACTCCTATCCCAGCACTGGTCATTTGTCATTTGTCTCTCTACTCCTCTGCCTCACTGCCCCCTCCTCATTTGCTCACTGGTGTATTGGCCATCTCTTCCACTGGAAAGTAAGCTCCATAAAGGCAGGGACTTTGACTGACTTGCTTTCTGTTGCATGCTCAGCCGCTGACAGTCATGCAGACACGGGCAGGTGGCCAAGCATGACAAAGAGTGGCTTGAGCAGCGATCATTGGAGAAGAGTCCTGGATAGAGGAGCAGGAGGTGTGCAGATCCTCACTGCCCACTGCATTATGGAGCAGCACACAGAGCTACAGCAAGGTTAGAGATCGGACCCAGCAGGACAATGACCTTCCAGCTGTGTGGTCTTTTCAATTGCCTGGTTAGGGAAGCACCAGCCCTTCTCCAGGCATGAGGAGGCAAGGTTGCAGGGGCATTATAGTATGACAGAATAGCATGGCTGTGGAGCCATGATCTGGAGCTGAGCCCCAAGATTTATCATTGCAGCTCCATAATGAGAAAAGCTGGAGACAGAATTTGTCACTTCAGGGTTTTTGGATTGGGAAGAATTAGTCAATTATCTGGTATCATGGGGTGGTGGTGGTAGTGCGAGTTGGGGTCCCAGACTTGGAACTCACCAAGATTGATTTTTGAAGTACTAGGCTACAGCCAGCTTCTACAGAGTATTGAAGGTTACTGAGGGAGGTCAAGTCGTCTTCTGGGAGGCGAGCTTGGAGAAATTGGTCCTAGGTAAGTTAACACTTACCCAACACTAGCACAGAACATGTACTCAATAAATATGGGTTAAATGAATGAATGGCTTTTGTCCTTTTACTGTGACATGGAATAATCATTAAAAAAAACAAAAACTGACCATTAGCCAAAGAGAAACTCAGCTCTATTTCTTCCCCTTCTCTTTGTTTCTGTGCACCCCATGGGTACTCTTGCCTGCCTGTCTCCCACTCTTCTCCTTTCCTAGAAGGAAGGCCACCCAGTTTTGCACACAAGAGCTACTCCATGCATGTTCATCATTATTCTTGTTGTTATTGGTGCTCTTTTCATTGGCCAAAGCTCAGTTTAAAGACCATTAACCAACACAATTGCCCTGATTCCCAGGAAAGAATGAACAAAAGTGATGGAGCTTTTCTGTATATGGACCATCTCTACCACTTTATATATGAAGAATCTCAGAACCCACAAGGTAGAAGTGACCTGTTCAATTAGTGGTAATGTCAGAAGCAGTCTAACTACTTCTGAATCCCCAATAATTAGAGCCTACGTAGCTGCAAATTATTTTGTTTAATATGCCTTGGCTTAGTCTCTAGTTACTATTTCTCTTTGCCAGAGATTACTTGCCCCCTCTAGTGG